>NW_008751760.1:1483948-1485793 GCF_000715545.1 Opisthorchis viverrini
TAAGTGCAAGCCAATCACACTGCTAAATAGCTGCTTGTGACCGAACGATTAACTTGCGTATATACTAACCAGGAGGAAGCGGATTCGAAACTGCCTGCTGGAGCTTCGTTAGATGCGTACTGCTCATGATGAAGCGGCTATGCAGTGATATTTGGTTTTTCAGTTTCGACTGACTTCACCTGCAGATCTCCCCACACCACCAACCATCTCCATGCTGCTTTATTCTCGAAGAGAACAGTTTCATAAATCGCAATCCAAGAATCTTCCTTGAAATCTGACTAGAACGATCTCCACAGAAAAACTGTGGGGCAACCCGCATTTTCTGAGGTAAATTTCGACTTATGTGTAGCGATCACGAGTGGTTTCATCAAGTCATTTGATCTCGTATTTCCTGAGGACAGTCTTCCCAAAAGTTAGCAAGCGGAATTCGCACAGGTTTTTATGTGTATGGCTAAAAGAAACTCTTCTCGTGTTCATAAACACGCATTGGTTTGACCCACTGTTCCAAACACCAATATTCAATCAGAAAATGACCTCGTTAATAACCATGTGAACTGTTTCAGTTGACTTTGTCCATTTTCTCGACCACAGAACTGAAATGGGCGGCGTTATTTGGCAGATAACATTCAAGTCATCCACAGCTTTTTCATACTAAATTGGCTAAAATAAGCATGGCTATAGTTTCTGTTTCTGTTTGAAATTTCATCCGCAGTTTTTACAATCCCCAACTCTAATAGCATTTGAATCGTGTCATTTGATTCGTATGTTCGGTTGACAGTTCTCTAGGACGGCTTTCCATCAGATCATCAACAGGCTGTCAGCCTGTTTGTTCGAAGCGAATGGTATCGACAAACAGTGTGCTTAGATGAAAAAGTGTATAATGGATGGGTTTTACCTCTTCGTAAGTTGGACCAGGTTACTTTTTCACCTGAATTTGACCACATAAATAGGGGGGCACGGTAATTTGACCATACCAAGTTCAGTCAGACTGCGAAATGCAGGTATCAGACCACACTGCCAAACATCCAGCACCCTGGATAGTCTACATATTACTCAGCCTGAGCATANCGCACTCATGCAAAGCAAGACGTTTTTTCGTAAAATTAAGCGAATAGCGTCGTCGTTCAAAGCTGAAAAAGGGTAGACATGTCTGAAATACCACTGTTTCAAACTCGTCTCAAATCCTGCTCGTTAGCAAGGTAGATAACTCAGTGTGTGTCACCTACTGCATGTCTACCCCTCGGTGACATTCCGCGAGATTACGGCTGCGAAGTTTAAATATGTTTGCATTGTTCTGACCCGTGTGTGAGAAGGAAACTTGCAAATAATTTAAGACCATGCTGCATTTGTGTATATCCATCACTGCACACGTGACACTGGTCGATCTGTGCCCATGAGCTACACCTTGAACGATTCGTCTCTTAAGGCTCCATATTTTAAATACATTTATTCCTTCTAGAGTGAATATTTGAGCAATCTGACCAAACTGATATTTTCATAGAAGAAAAGGATCAGCGAAGACCTAGATAAAACTTTCCGAGAAACCACTCTAATCTAACATTTGTTGCCGTATCTCAGATAGTTTTGGGACAAGTACTGCATTAGCTAAACGTATGAGGGTTGGAGCTGCATCTCCACACACAGTGCAGCATTCACTCTTGGTAAACAAATAAGTTAGCATCACTTCATAAGTTGTCTTCCTTTGACTGATCTAACCACTCCCAGATTCTTAATGTGGTTTCTTCAGTCAACTCAATTTATTACTTTCTTATACTGCGCGCTTATTCTCAACGCATCATGTTCCTTTCAAAAATGTCGGACAATATCTCACCGTCAATAATACAT
>NW_008751760.1:1488241-1491613 GCF_000715545.1 Opisthorchis viverrini
CGGTACAGTTGTTTCATCTTTATTGGGTATCATCAATCGTGCGCCTCTCAGGCAAATCCAAGCAGTTTCAAACCCACGATCTCTCCTCTGGCAGTTGAGCAGATATAATTCGGTCATGGGCGGTTCACCAGCTGTGTGGTTAACTCACACGTGAACAGGACATAGCGTCACTCCCGCTTTAGTAACAGAGTCCACATCTCGTGATCACGTGTTAGCTGGCTCCTCAAGTGCGAATCCTCAGACGGGAGTTGGGCTCGTCATGTGAACTCTTTCTCCTTTCGGCCCACTTACATTTTACCGGTGGAGAGAAGAGGTTTGGGGATTTTCCGTCATGAAAGCAGCTTGTGCTAAAAACCATTATTCGGACTAATCAGCGGTGTGCATCCCACGCAGGGGAGCGAGAAGAATCAGTTGTTATAGCGCAAATTTACTAACTGGAAGGTACATGGATCCAACCCAACCTCTGAATCTCGACTTCCCCTGTCTAGGCTTGGACACCCTAGCAGTATCCCAACCCTGTGCAACACCGCTTCGATTATTCACTTCTCAAGAAAACGACCTTTGCTAATAAGACCTTGCTATCTCCTGCGGATTTTCTAGAGGAGACTGGAAAGAAGCTTACGGAAGGCAACTAAACTAACACAGAGTTTGTAAGCACTCATTCACGAGTAGCCGGACGAATAAAAAAGACGTTTAGAATCAGTTTTTTACTGTTTTGTAATTCTCAAATTTAGCGAACCCTAGATTATTACCAGGCCTAAAGATCACTGGCATGGGTTGTTAAATACCGGTGTGTTGGTAGAGTGAGGAGATCTGGAGATTGTCAATTAATATTTCGTCACATAAGTTATGCCAAGTTATGCTGAAAAGCCGAGGAGTATATGCAGCTGTTTCATTTCTAACGAGAATCATCCGCATCGCGCATCTCAAGAAACTCAAGGTAGTTTCGATTCTGTGACCTCCTGGCTAGTAGAGCTGTTCGGTCACAAGAGGATGACCAATGGTGCGATCAGCTCACGCGTAAACAGGATATGCTGCCACTTATCCTCCAATCACGGAACTCACACTACATCGTCGACTAACACCTTGTGTAACGACTTTTACATGGAAAATTTCCCTCATTAAGGTCAATCTTCTTCTTTTTCTTAGCGAGTTATGGGCTACTGGATCCAGAAAGGATCCAGAAATCCTGTCTTCTAGCCTAGAGTGGGTTCACTTACAAGACGATCTCTCCATGCAAATACCAACGGTCTTTGCTGCTAATCAGGCTGACCAGCAATAAGATGATTTACTGAGGTAATCAGTGCTTTTTTGAACCGGAAGCCAACACTGCATTTGAGAGGAACGTTTTCGTCTTGAGTTACTTGTTAGCTACTTTGAGTGATTGTGTGACGGGGTAGTGTAAACATTATCAGGTAAAAAAATAATCCCTGATCAACGACAATCCGTGGATTTTTAGCAGTGCATAAGATTCATTCGTAAGAAGTCAGAAACTTAATTTTGGACAACTTATACATTAACATTCTCTCTTCTTCTACTTTCAGTTGCTCTTTCCAAGTGTCTATGCAAGGAAAAAGGAAAGGACTGAGATATAAGCATTTTTCATTGAGAACAATCAGAATATACGCCCACCGTTTGTGTTATGTATTTTGTAAAAATCCACTTTTATACCCCTGTTTTACTGCTATGTGTCAGGGCATACAAGACATATCTGTCTTCTTAAACACCAGGATAATTGTGTTACAAAACACATACATATATATTTAAGAAGAGGTTTGTTTACGGCCAAAGTGTGACACACTTGTACAAAAACAAAATCATCGATTATTCGAAGAAGGTTGATTTTTCGGGTTTATTTTGACTATATACTAAAGGTAACCAATTCGGAGCGGGAGGCACTTTGGTGAGCTTTGGATCGTCCTGCTCGGGAGAGAGCACAAATTTTGTCAGCCAGTCGTGTTGGTTTGCAATCACAGCTGGCGTGAGGGGTTGCGGGTCTGTAAAACTTGCGTTCATGTTACTCACGTTGGAACAGTACTCATAGTGTCCAGATGCAGTTATTTAGGTGAATACATACCAAAGGTGGTGGAAGCACTGGACTTGAGTTTCGCTGTTATTAGAGTTTTTCGACAGTGGATATCCTTGTCCTTGTCGGGGTTTGAACTTTGGACGCCCGACATGTGGGACGACAAACTGTGAAGCTGGTCTGGTTAATCACCTCAACGATAGTTGATTCTGTCCTCTCAAATGAGGCTGAAAGGTCATCTAGCAAACTAATAGCTGGACAGTGATGCAGCTGGACGGAATCTGTAAAAAAATTCGTGGATAACTAGAAAGTCAATAGGAGTGCTCTCAAAATTTTATCCCGCTGTAGTGATCTTAGAGATTGGACCTTACTCGAGATCAGGTAGTCATAATAGTCACAAAGTGTATATGAAGATTTAGTGGGAGCACATTTAAAAGTATATTTATAAAGCAATCAGTTACACCTATTTCTATTTTGGATCAGTTCTCAGTTCGATTCTGTGCGGTAAAAATGGTGTTGGATACTGACCGATGCCGAACTACTCACTTGCTCTCAAAAGCTCATCAAAGTAATCAGGGGCTCGGTAACGCGTACTGACCTAATATTGAAATCAGTACTATTCCAATCTTTTAGTCGGTGCCCTTATGGTTGTCTGTCAAGCATAGAATAACATCTGTGTTGGAATAATGATATAACTTCCTTAATGTAGACGCGTCAGTCAACCGGCAAGTCACAAGTAGTGTAACACTTGGATGACCGACCTTCATCTTGTAATCGTTTAGACTGGTGGATCGTACAATCAAAATTTCGAACTCGCTGAATAAAGATCAAATTTTTGGGAACTCAGCCAATCGGACCGAAATCCCGATGCAGTATGGATTCATTCTATTACTTATCTCGTCCTTGCATGGCAAAGCATAATGTTACTATTGCATTCCTTTATCCCAGATATGTTACCCGAAATGCACATTCCCTGTGTTCATTCACCTTCATGAAGCAACGCTTGGCAAGTCCTGTGGCTAAATTCCAGTCGATTGCTGTTGCAAAATGTCCAGGATTAAGATACACGTCGGTCTGTTGAGCAAGGGGCGAAGGAATTTCGGTGGATTAGCGTCTTTGTTGGAGCTGGCTAATGGAGACCCACACAGGCAAATTATCCATCATTTGTTGCTTATTTGCAGACCAGTAACCATCATCTACTTGCCTGGATGGATGCATTTTAATGCGTCATTCCTAGCTCTTCAATTCCGTTATAAATTTTATCAGCTGAATATGTGTGCCACGTTCTTGTGACCGAAGGACATCCCATTTGTCGCTTTACAAAGATGTTCGACAAAACAGGGTTT
>NW_008751760.1:1494982-1495830 GCF_000715545.1 Opisthorchis viverrini
AATCACTTACATTTCCCCGAATCGTGTTTATTTTAGTCTGGAACGGCCAAAATACTTGCTTATCTATCAACGTGAGGGTCGAGTAAGCATAGAGATCATGGAATAAATAGGGGTAAGCAACCTCAGGAGAAGTCAAGTCTATCCAATTTATACCCAAATGAAGGAACCAGTCTGTTCCAACAACTCACAGTGGGCACTCTGCATTCAGCAACAGGCATTCAGCTAGACCGGTCTCGGTACGAACAGTGTTTCCAGCGAACAGAGAGTAACAAAGATAAATTACCACATCCTAAATCCATGAAAAATTATTTTTATGGACACCGAATAGTCCCTGGGATTCGTTCTGTCGCATGCCTAGAAGGTCCTGATAATTGAGATGCGATAATTTAAGCAATCAAGCAGTTGACCAATAAGTTTTTCGATAAACATGAGGGTTCGTATTGGTAGTTCATCAGATACATGCAGATTTCACTATGCAGCTTGAATATAGAGGCCTCCAAACTTGACGTTCTAACTGGTTTAGGCAAGTAATTCAGCTTAGCTGCAGGTGGTGTGGTAATTTTGTAGAACTTGTATTCAGTTCGATGCGGCAATACAAAGGATAATGAAATGCAGCAATTCGGACTGGTATCAACTCATATCACGATAGATTATAAAAGGCTTCGTGAACATATTTTCTAATGGGATGCCACTTGCATGAAGCAGAATAAATGAAAAAAACATATTCGACTATATTGCAAATATCTGAAAGTACTGAGAACTTTTGGTATAAAAGTGAACAGAATTTCCTGAAAGAAATTACTTAAAAGTAAACATGTTCAATGTGTACCCGGAGTAAAATACTCCAA
>NW_008751761.1:0-2225 GCF_000715545.1 Opisthorchis viverrini
GGAACTTCATTGTCGACATAACGGATGATGCATCGGGTATGATAATAATGTTACCGCCAGAATAAAAGCATTACTGGCAGGTGTTGTGGGCACAGGAGTCTAGGAAACTGGGCAGCATTACAGGGGATGCGCATTATTCGATGTAGGCGTAGTCACCACTAAACCGGCACGGGCAGGGGCGCACACCTACCATGCGTTATTGAAAAAATACCCAGCAAGATTGGATCGTTAGGATTTGAAGGTGGCAGGCAAAAAAAGCAAAGCGAGGGAGGGCAAAACCAGAAACTAACCACCTGACACATGACAAAGAAAGTGTTACGGAGAATAATGAGGAACCAGAACACCAGATCACTTGAAGCAGCAAAGGCGGCGTCATCCAGCCGGTACAGTTGAACTAAAAACTTAAACCACCGCTAAGGCCCCGTGGCTTTGGACTGTTAGGCTCAGGGCCAGGGCCACAAAAAGTGTAAGTGGGGATGACGAAGTGGAGGGATTAGCACAGCGGATAAGCGTTAACAGGAATCACAGAAACATGACGTACAGCGAAACTGTAGAGTCTCGTCGGTGTCGCAGTTTTGGAGTGGCGCATAATATGTATTATAAAAGAAAGGTGATGGCGACACGCGATCGGGAACACGAACTGCTTATAGTACGCGGAGTGTACAGAAAATTATTGATTTTCTGGGAAGCACAGACTGAAAGTCTGCAAGAATGGTTAAATTCAAACGGAAGGCTTAGCAGTTTGTAATTAACATATCATGGAGGCAGCTGGGGTCAGATGAGGAGTCTGTCGGATTTGCAGTTGATGGGCGAGCGGGCATGGCCGAGAGAAGGAGTGCTATCAAACTGGGTGTGACAGGCGAATGATATCTTCGACTGACTTGTAATACCAGAATCTCCGGGTAGGCAAAGCAAAGTCGGAGCTGGGTTCCTATAAGGTGCAAATAATGTAAGACGAATTCACAAATTATACAAATATCGACAGTAGATACTCGTTCAAAAAATGTTCCACTTGGACCACAAAAGTGCAAACCAAAGGGGCATACAGGTCTCTACCTGCGACAGTCACACGTGTACAGATTCGGCTACAATGGCCGGATAACCTCAAGGCCGAATGGGCGAGGGTGTAATAGCTATCTGCCTTCTGAGTTTGAGTGACGCGTGCCAATCCAGGAAAACAACCAAGAAATCCGAACTCTGGAATCACGGAACTATTGCAAATATAATAATATACATATTCAACAAACCTCAACGGAGTCTCCTCTGCAGATACCGTAAGGTTACAGAATAAGGCGGTGCCTGAGCATAAACGCAAATCACTTCGCCTCAAAATCGATATCGTCAGAGCCAAACAGATATCGACGGCGAGAAGCCGCGAAATCACAACGTCCGACCAAAGCCCGTAAGAGTTATAAAAATAGTTCAGTAAAACAAGAGGGTTTCAGCTCATCTGGTAAAGGGAAATAAATATGGGGATTGGCTGTCACATGGGGCTGGAAACGGGAGCACTTGTTGGCAAGCTGACTTCTGCAGAGGGAGTAAGGGCAAACAAACGTCAGCTGATATAGACACACTGAACACAGGTGCAATTGGGGCGGAGATAACAAATGGCGACAGAATCAACGTGGGAATTTTCATTGTCAACGTATTGGATGCTAAACTGGGCATGGCATCGCTGTACCATTTTGACATGACCTGCTTCAGTTATTGGATAGCAACAGCACCGACGACACATTCATGGTGATTATGCTAGGATGTGCGGTTCTTTCACGGATTCACGGATTGATACACAGGACCGAAGCTTCCACCCAAGTTTCCCGGGTCGCTTTTGTTCTTGTCGGTCAGTGTCTATCGTTCACCTGGAAGGCACAATTGAAAAAATGGTGTAGCACTGCTCTTTATGTTCTCAGCGCGGGGCGGTATGCTTACCAGCGCGAGGATTCGCGTAAACAAATGTCTAATAGTGCTTTAAACTGGGTTCCAGAAGGAGCGTGGACAACCGTCGGAGGAAGGCCATTCCACGCAGCTACTACCCGAAATGAGAAAAAATTTTGCTCAATGAAAGTATGCGCTCTGAGCTTGAAGATTTTCTTACTACGCCCCCGCCGTGTGCTTGCTGGTTCAACGGTAAAAAAACCTGTTTGCCTAGCTTTGTTCAAACAGGGCGTAAGTAAGAATTAGGTCCCCCCGGAGGCGATGATACCTCACGGAAGGGAATCAAGCAT
>NW_008751761.1:6199-8925 GCF_000715545.1 Opisthorchis viverrini
GCCCCCGCCGTGTGCTTGCTGGTTCAACGGTAAAAAAAACCTGTTTGCCTAGCTTTGTTCAAACAGGGCGTAAGTAAGAATTAGGTCCCCCCGGAGGCGATGATACCTCACGGAAGGGAATCAAGCATCGCCAGACGCGTTTCGTAGTCCACGGATTTGAGGCCGGCAACCATTCTCGTGGCGGCTCGCTGGACACGCTCAATGAGGGTGACGTCTTTCGAGCGCCCTGAGTAGACAAATTGGTTGGCGTATTCCAGAAGCTGTCTGGCGTAGGCCCCATAAAGTATTTGGAAGTATATGCAGGTGATACGGGAGAAGGTGCATTGGGTCGTCCGTAAAATGGCGAATGCCTTTCGGGCCGACTCCCCATGGTGCGGTGGGAAGGACAAGTTTGAGGAGACCCAAATGCCCAAATCCTTTTTAGCATCTATCCTCAAGGTGTTTTCTGATCCTTTCTCACCATGTATAACAAAGGCATCCGCTGAGTCTCCTCCAACCGACATGTGGACGCACTTATCGTCACTCAGAGAAAGACGCCAGTTCAACGACCGCTGCATTGTTGCGTCTACATCCGTTTGAAGGGCACTTGCATTGGAAAGTTGATATGGACTTGCAGGAACATCTGGAAGATCGCTGACGCATTCAGAAACAGGGGTGGTCCAAAAACAGAGTCCTGATATACTCCGATGTGTACTGACGTTGGAGAAGTATAGGTGGAACCTACCTTCACTCGGAATGATTCGTCTGATAGGAACTCCTTGATCCAGTGAAGGATTTTTCCTTGAATCCCGCAAGACTCGAATTTGCGGAGCAGCGGCACATTTGAGACCCCAGCAAATGCTTTTGCAAGGTCTAAAAGAATGGCGTTCGAAATTAGTCCCTTGTTTTTGGCCTGGTTTAAGCTGTCCATAAACACGAATATGTATGCCAAGAAAGAACGGTTTGTGAGAAATCCGCGTCGGGCTGGAGATATAAAGTTTTTGGAATTAAGATGATCCAGGATAGCTTGCTTCAGGGTGCTTTTCATCGCTATGTTAGGCACACTAGTGAGGCTTATAGGCATTTAGCTGCCAGGTGATGGTCGGTCACCAGTTGCGTAGATTGGCGTGACAATCGCTTTATTCCAAGCAGATGGAAGGCAGCTTCCGTCAAACGACTAACGAAACACCAGGTAAAATAATTTGTCAGTGTATACGACGTTTGCTTCAGGATCCTTGGATGGACCCCTTCGGGCCCAAACGCGCAGAATGGGTTGATCTTGTGCAAGAGTTGACAAATGTGCTCCAACCTGAAGACGAAGTCGGTTAGAAGCTGTTCGCGGTTACTTCTTCACTATAGTGGATGTGACGAAAACGCTGGGGCTGAGCATAAACTTGCATAGTGCTCTCTGTGTACCTGGGATACCAGTGCTGCGTTACTCGTGAGTTCTCCGTTCTTGTCCCAAGGAGAACGCTGGTGGCTGGTTTCCGTGGCGATGTCTCATGTAGTTGAACAGCGCATTTCTGTTTTCCCGGGCAAAATCCAGAATGGTGGCTTGTTTTTGTATGTCCCGTTGGCGGACTTCTGATTCACAGCGGTTCCGCATTTTACGAAATGCCAGCTCATCTTCGGTACCTCCTGCAACCGACTTTTTGAGTAGCGTTATTCATTTAAGGCTGACCGAGGAAACAAGGTGAAATGAAGCCGAAATGGAATCGCAGGGTTTTTTCGTCCGCTTTGAAACACTGTGTTTATAGATCACAGGCCAAATGGAGTAAGTAACAGCAAACCAGGTCGTTCAAACTGGGCGCCGTCGAAGTTTAAAGCTATGGAATATCGGGTGTGGGGTATGAGATTAGTAAAGCATAGTGGGTTGGTGGAGACGTCAAGTGGGATAATGTGCATTAATATACGTAGAAAGAAAAACTTGACGCCTACCGCAATTAGTGTGATGACAGGTGATTATATGGGATAGGACAGATGAATTTGTGCTTAACAGACTAATGACCTGGGTTGGGTTTGCCAACATGCGATATTGAGGTATAAGGGGTCTAATAAAAGCCGATATAAGTGCGCAGAGTGGTGGCGTGGCGTTCAGATGTATAGAGGGTGACGGAAGAGAACTTTCGAGATGAATGTTTGATCTGGTGTTTATTACATGAGTTGAGAAGTAGCAGGAGAGAAAGCACACTTGAGAAATATAGGCACCAGTCCCCGGAGCACTGCTAATAACTTCAAATTAACGAGTGGTGCATGGCGACAGAGACTTTGGTATCCAAACCCGGGAGCAGCAGTTAGGTGTGTTCTTTGTTTGGTTGACGAAATGGGTTTTGGTGCGGTGTAGTACCTGATTTGATGAAGGCTGATACAGCTGTGCTGGTAGATGTAGGCCATGAGCATCGCAGAGTATCTTCAGGCTATCCCAGGTATTTTTTTATTTTTTATTTTTTGACAGACAAGAAGCCAGTTTCTTTTCAGTCGTGGTTTATGGCGCTGCCAGCTAAATCACCCAATCAAGGCAAGTCCAGCACCAGCAGCAACAAACAGAAGTCAGGTGTGCCTTTTCCGATGTGCTGAATTTAAATGTCAGGCTCAGAACCGCCGGAGATAGGCAATGCATCCATGCTACCGGAAAGTTGGTGGGCATACGAACGCATCGTGTTGCAACGTAACGAGGCGACCCTCCCTGGAAGACTTACCCGTCCACCACAAGCGGATTTAATCTCTCGCGCACGCTACCAAATAAC
>NW_008751761.1:10244-21244 GCF_000715545.1 Opisthorchis viverrini
GCCCCCGCCGTGTGCTTGCTGGTTCAACGGTAAAAAAAACCTGTTTGCCTAGCTTTGTTCAAACAGGGCGTAAGTAAGAATTAGGTCCCCCCGGAGGCGATGATACCTCACGGAAGGGAATCAAGCATCGCCAGACGCGTTTCGTAGTCCACGGATTTGAGGCCGGCAACCATTCTCGTGGCGGCTCGCTGGACACGCTCAATGAGGGTGACGTCTTTCGAGCGCCCTGAGTAGACAAATTGGTTGGCGTATTCCAGAAGCTGTCTGGCGTAGGCCCCATAAAGTATTTGGAAGTATATGCAGGTGATACGGGAGAAGGTGCATTGGGTCGTCCGTAAAATGGCGAATGCCTTTCGGGCCGACTCCCCATGGTGCGGTGGGAAGGACAAGTTTGAGGAGACCCAAATGCCCAAATCCTTTTTAGCATCTATCCTCAAGGTGTTTTCTGATCCTTTCTCACCATGTATAACAAAGGCATCCGCTGAGTCTCCTCCAACCGACATGTGGACGCACTTATCGTCACTCAGAGAAAGACGCCAGTTCAACGACCGCTGCATTGTTGCGTCTACATCCGTTTGAAGGGCACTTGCATTGGAAAGTTGATATGGACTTGCAGAAACATCTGGAAGATCGTTGACGCATTCAGAAACAGGGGTGGTCCAAAAACAGAGTCCTGATATACTCCGATGTGTACTGACGTTGGAGAAGTATAGGTGGAACCTACCTTCACTCGGAATGATTCGTCTGATAGGAACTCCTTGATCCAGTGAAGGATTTTTCCTTGAATCCCGCAAGACTCGAATTTGCGGAGCAGCGGCACATTTGAGACCCCAGCAAATGCTTTTGCAAGGTCTAAAAGAATGGCGTTCGAAATTAGTCCCTTGTTTTTGGCCTGGTTTAAGCTGTCCATAAACACGAATATGTATGCCAAGAAAGAACGGTTTGTGAGAAATCCGCGTCGGGCTGGAGATATAAAGTTTTTGGAATTAAGATGATCCAGGATAGCTTGCTTCAGGGTGCTTTTCATCGCTATGTTAGGCACACTAGTGAGGCTTATAGGCATTTAGCTGCCAGGTGATGGTCGGTCACCAGTTGCGTAGATTGGCGTGACAATCGCTTTATTCCAAGCAGATGGAAGGCAGCTTCCGTCAAACGACTAACGAAACACCAGGTAAAATAATTTGTCAGTGTATACGACGTTTGCTTCAGGATCCTTGGATGGACCCCTTCGGGCCCAAACGCGCAGAATGGGTTGATCTTGTGCAAGAGTTGACAAATGTGCTCCAACCTGAAGACGAAGTCGGTTAGAAGCTGTTCGCGGTTACTTCTTCACTATAGTGGATGTGACGAAAACGCTGGGGCTGAGCATAAACTTGCATAGTGCTCTCTGTGTACCTGGGATACCAGTGCTGCGTTACTCGTGAGTTCTCCGTTCTTGTCCCAAGGAGAACGCTGGTGGCTGGTTTCCGTGGCGATGTCTCATGTAGTTGAACAGCGCATTTCTGTTTTCCCGGGCAAAATCCAGAATGGTGGCTTGTTTTTGTATGTCCCGTTGGCGGACTTCTGATTCACAGCGGTTCCGCATTTTACGAAATGCCAGCTCATCTTCGGTACCTCCTGCAACCGACTTTTTGAGTAGCGTTATTCATTTAAGGCTGACCGAGGAAACAAGGTGAAATGAAGCCGAAATGGAATCGCAGGGTTTTTTCGTCCGCTTTGAAACACTGTGTTTATAGATCACAGGCCAAATGGAGTAAGTAACAGCAAACCAGGTCGTTCAAACTGGGCGCCGTCGAAGTTTAAAGCTATGGAATATCGGGTGTGGGGTATGAGATTAGTAAAGCATAGTGGGTTGGTGGAGACGTCAAGTGGGATAATGTGCATTAATATACGTAGAAAGAAAAACTTGACGCCTACCGCAATTAGTGTGATGACAGGTGATTATATGGGATAGGACAGATGAATTTGTGCTTAACAGACTAATGACCTGGGTTGGGTTTGCCAACATGCGATATTGAGGTATAAGGGGTCTAATAAAAGCCGATATAAGTGCGCAGAGTGGTGGCGTGGCGTTCAGATGTATAGAGGGTGACGGAAGAGAACTTTCGAGATGAATGTTTGATCTGGTGTTTATTACATGAGTGGAGAAGTAGCAGGAGAGAAAGCACACTTGAGAAATATAGGCACCAGTCCCCGGAGCACTGCTAATAACTTCAAATTAACGGTGGTGCATGGATCTTCAGGCTATCCCAGGTGTTTTTTTTATTTTTTATTTTTTGACAGACAAGAAGCCAGTTTCTTTTCAGTCGTGGTTTATGGCGCTGCCAGCTAAATCACCCAATCAAGGCAAGTCCAGCACCAGCAGCAACAAACAGAAGTCAGGTGTGCCTTTTCCGATGTGCTGAATTTAAATGTCAGGCTCAGAACCGCCGGAGATAGGCAATGCATCCATGCTACCGGAAAGTTGGTGGGCATACGAACGCATCGTGTTGCAACGTAACGAGGCGACCCTCTCTGGAAGGCTTACCCGTCCACCACAAGAGGATTTAATCTCTTGCGCACGCTACCAAATAAAAAGGTAGAAAACCATTCAAGCAGCCATAAATACGGTTTGTGCATTAATAAATACCCCAACTACCAATTTCTTCTGGTCGAGGAGAGGAAGACCAGTAAAGACATCTCAGTCAATTTTAACGAGCAAACAGCATACGGACGCTGGTAAAGGCAAGTCGTGGAGAAGGAAAAGGAAATGACAGCTTCCAATGAGACAGTGGGAATGGAATTGAGATATTCACGGCGAGTGCATCATGGCTAAACGGCGTCTGAGCGTTGGTGTGAGCCACGATGCGAAGCAGAAGCGTACCGTGATGTTGTGTGTGTGTTTAGTGGGGCAAATCATCAGACGGATACAAATAGTCCTAGAATGTGCCCTGGTAATGAAGAAAAAAGCTAACTTCGCTTTGGTTTTTGTTAGTAAGCATTAGGCTTAGAGCACCAGCCACTAGACAGAGCTGACAGAGTGGTCCAGAGTACGGACTTCACTGGGACGAGGTATAAGTAGACTGATGAAAAAAGAAAAACAACCAAGCCAGTAAGACTGCATATTTAGACCAACTAGGCATTTAAGTCCTACATTAGTTTCAACCGGGTCAAGAGGGTCGGAAGGGATGATAACGGGATCATTCACTTGTCCACTAACTGCATCATCCCTAAGCACAAATGCTCACTGAAACCGATTCGTAGAGGAAGTCGGGGGAAGTTAGGTAACAAGTAAGGCGGTAGCAGTTTAACAGGTAAGGAATTTGTCTACGGACTGAGCAGAAGTATGCTGATGCGTGATGCTCCACAGCTGTTCCGGATGCGAGCGTATTAGACTAGAAATAAGTAGTTGCGTAGGTTTGTACGAGCTGGTGGATACGCTGAGAGGTTTCGAGAGTTACGGAGTCTGTGGCGAAGTGATGAGTTTTGTATGGTCTAGCATCTGCCAGAAAGGCGTCCTTGCGCAGCAGACGTTGTTAGATTCATCCTCAACGATCTGAGTCATAGTGGCTCGAGGTCTATGATTTGTCGGTGGGAGCGGTAAGAGAGGGGGTTGGACCAAGGGAGTAGCTTTTTCGTGAATGAGTGTTGGACGCTTTCAACTGCGGGTGTGCAACGTTGGGCGTGAAGGGAGGAGAACACGAAACTAAATTACATGATCCGTTTTACGCATAGCATAAAAATTGCAACCCTTGTGTCTGGGGGGTGGAAGGAGCGTAGTATTAAAAAAACTGAGCTTGCATGCTCTGGTAACATGAAACTGCACCTGGTGGGAAAAGCTAAAAGTACAGGAGTATCTGTGGCCAAGATCTTTGATCTTCGTGGAATGGGTGATGGGATTTCCAAGAATTGTGAAAGCGTCAGCTGGACAAGAGCAGCGGCAGGAAGTTATGCAGGATTTTGTGGAGGAAATGCTTAGGCCAGGGTCGTTTGACCAGCTGGTCAGTGAACCTAAGTCTTGCTTAATCTGGTAAAAGGAAGGGGCTTGTGCAGAAGGGAAAATGTGTACAAGATTTTCACATCGTCCGCGAAGAGGAAAAGCTTACCATGAGATACAGCACCGAAGACGTCATTGATGTCCTGTGTGGGATTTTGTCGAATTCATCAGCCACAAACTCTCACTCTTCACATGACGTCGTCCTATACTTCAGCAAGGCCATGCAGGTGCCCAGCTCCGGTTCGGTTAGCCGTCAATTTGATGAAAGCAGATCGTTCAGAAAGTTTGCAAACTTTTGGTTGTATTCAAGGTGGTTTGAAGTGACTGCAATTTGGTTCTTAGCCAATTTAGACAAAAAAGCACCAGACAGCCGGCGCTTCGCACGCTTTTTAATTAGAAAACATATTAAACGTATCAACCTCTTCCTAGATTTTTCGTTTGTCTTGCATTTGTAGTACACTCGTTCGTGACACAAAACAGTGCTGGTGCTTTGATTATTGGATGAATGCACAAATACTACGTAGTTATTCATTAAATATTCATTTATTGCCCTCTCAAACGCGGTGAAGGACAAGTAGGATACAGCTCTCGATCTGTCAACAAACGTACGTTAAGCCGCTTTTGAAGCACAGCACAGCAAGTCCAAATGTGAATGCGCGCCAAAAGTTATAGAAGAGAACTTCAGAAAATAAATTGCAAAAGGTGGACGTAGAGTTGAGTGTCGTTTGGTGTAAGAACCCATGCAAAAAGTGCAACATTATGGCGTGCAAGGTTTCATTCTACTCGCATTGATTTTGCAGATAAAACCATTGTGCGTCTGTGGTAGGGCGTAGCTGAACGCAAGCTAAAGACTTAATTACAAGGGAA
The DNA here is from genome assembly GCF_000715545.1 of Opisthorchis viverrini. Lineage (NCBI taxonomy): Eukaryota > Metazoa > Platyhelminthes > Trematoda > Opisthorchiida > Opisthorchiidae > Opisthorchis > Opisthorchis viverrini. The sequence continues at coordinate 15,088 of NW_008751761.1, forward strand.
ACCAAAATCTTCGATTTATCGAAAGCATTTGGTTAAATCTAATACTGTTCATCGCACCAAAATGTCAAGTCTTCTGGGACTCAAGCAGTAGGAAGTTTCCAGTAGAACTCAGACAAACCTCTTTTTCTGCACCAATCACCACTGAAGTCACTCAAGGGATTGTCTTGAGACCACTTCTCTTTCTGATCCACTACGACGATCTTTTGAACACATTCCCAAGACAATGTCCACTTTTTGCAGACCACTTGAAATCAGAGTGGATGTCGACGCAGATGGACGGCTATCACAACAGTGGCATCTTCCTTTGAGAGGCACAAAGTACATACGCATGTTGCTTGAATAAGACTAGGCGCACAGCTATTTGTGCGTAAAAGGAGTGAAGCACGATTCCAGGGCGTGTTTAATTATCTGCCACCTTTAAGAATATCCGCCTATTTCACATCGAAAATGGTTTCAAAATGCATTCACCTTTCTTCGAGTGATTCAGCTCACCTTCCCGCGTATCGCTTGCATTAATTAGCAAGTCCTCTGCGGGACCTGAGTCAAACTACAAAGCGAACTTTCATTAGCGGAAATGTTTCCCCTTTTCTAGGAGTTCGTATGTATAATAACCTTACTCCCACACTTTCCCAAGCTGTATTCAGGACTAGTAATTGTTAGATATCGAGAAGTCAATCTAACTGAATGACGATAAGTGCGTCCACATGTCGGTTGGAGGAGACTCAGCGGATGCCTTTGTTATACATGGTGAGAAAGGATCAGAAAACACCTTGAGGATAGATGCTAAAAAGGATTTGGGCATTTGGGTCTCCTCAAACTTGTCCTTCCCACCGCACCATGGGGAGTCGGCCCGAAAGGCATTCGCCATTTTACGGACGACCCAATGCACCTTCTCCCGTATCACCTGCATATACTTCCAAATACTTTATGGGGCCTACGCCAGACAGCTTCTGGAATACGCCAACCAATTTGTCTACTCAGGGCGCTCGAAAGACGTCACCCTCATTGAGCGTGTCCAGCGAGCCGCCACGAGAATGGTTGCCGGCCTCAAATCCGTGGACTACGAAACGCGTCTGGCGATGCTTGATTCCCTTCCGTGAGGTATCATCACCTCCGGGGGGACCTAATTCTTACTTACGCCCTGTTTGAACAAAGCTTGGCAAACAGGTTTTTTTTACCGTTGAACCAGCAAGCACACGGCGGGGGCGTAGTAAGAAAATCTTCAAGCTCAGAGCGCATACTTTCATTGAGCAAAATTTTTTCTCATTTCGGGTAGTAGCTGCGTGGAATGGCCTTCCTCCGACGGTTGTCCACGCTCCTTCTGGAACCCAGTTTAAAGCACTATTAGACATTTGTTTATGCGAATCCTCGCGCTGGTAAGCATACCGCCCCGCGCTGAGAACATAAAGAGCAGTGCTACACCATTTTTTCAATTGTGCCTTCCAGGTGAACGATAGACACTGACCGACAAGAACAAAAGCGACCCGGGAAACTTGGGTGGAAGCCTCGGTCCTGTGTATCAACCCGTGAATCCGCGAATGCCCTGTGTTGGAAACGTAAGGAACGTTTTTGAATGTTTTTGGCTTGCGACTTTCCGGCGAGCGCAAGCCGCCGACAGAATAGGAAACCAACGTCACCAAAAAGTTGGAACGAAAACTGTATCCTCTGTGTCAATCTGTGAAAGCTTGGATAATATTCTCAAAATTTTGAATTGTTTTACTGTGTCAATGGGTAACAAATTACAAACAAATATGCCGAGGGCTAATTGTGGGTAGTCCGCCTCATGTGTCTGTTGCGGTTTGTGGTTCTTGCTCTTTAATACTGATCAAGAACATGTATCGCATGAAAACAGAAAATCGTTTTTCCTCTGGCCTTACTTGCTCGCCAGGAACCTATTTTAATGTCTTCTGGGTTCCGCTGGATATATGCTGATGTGTGGGGTTGATGCTAATACCACAAACTCACGGAAATTTTCCCGTCCTTTCTTTGTTTACAAGCTACACCAGTGCAACTGATGCCTCGTTTTCGAACTATAGTTGAACATAGTCGCTGTATGGCGCTTTTGGTATCACTGATTTGTGTCAACAAAACCAAACACCTGCATGTAGAAACCGTGTAAGCCGCCGTTTGTGTGTGACTCCTTAGGCAAAGACGGGGAGCAGCTGCAGTTGATCCATGGATCAAACACTTAAAAACACTGTTGCAGTGCACAAACCAAAGTACGGTTATGTTTGTTATTAAAACCCTACGGAGCCTTTCATCAACTTCTCATAAGTCACAAAAATGAAAAATCGAAAGGCTGTGGTATCGGTTACCAAACAAGCTACTATTTTGAAGGTCTGTAAATATGGTCAGCTTGCTGCACTTACGAAATTCGATGTGCCAGGTTTTGGGAATGGGGGCTGCATTATCACATGGTGGATACTAGAACGGAAGGTAACTTATTCTTGAGCACTTCATGGAGGGTCAACACAACCTCGTAATCACTCTGAGTACGCTGCAAGACTCCATAGTAGCCTGCATACTTTGTCCCGAAATGACTTGGGCTCTTTAATATATTCAGATCCCTTGCTCTCCCCGAAAAATGTGTAATCGGTATATGGATTTGTGAAAACATACTTTCACGTGTGTGATGCAGCTAAATGTTTACAGGTGCTAAAAATCCCGAGGTTTCAGCCTCAGTTTTAATCACGTCTGGATGGGAACAAGTTGGTTTTTGAATGTCCGCACTTTGCTGTGGAGTTCATGACATCGCAGTAGTTATTCCCAATTTATGGAGTTCAACACCATTGTAATCGACAGCATGACATCAGTGTTGGGTTGCTTGAGACAGTTCGATTCATATATCGGCTTTTATCGCCCGAAATAAATGCTTTTTGCAATCAACAGAACTAGCAGACTACGACTCTAGCGGACAACTTCAGTCGATAACCGCCGATGGGGATTGTACCAAAGTGCAATAGCAGTCCAGAGAAATTCCTTAGGCCCAGTTTCTATTGGGTTCCAGAATCCAGCGTGTAGCGAAGTGTTGAACTCAGTCTACCCGGTCAAGTTTGTACCGAGAGCACTGCGCCACTCACCCGAGATTGCCTTCCAGGTTGACCCTATTGGGTGAGTTGCGGTTGGGTACCGAATTAGCGATATCTGTTTCATTGCCGAGGCTTGTGTGACTCAAAGGTTCTGAGAATTATCCTAAGCGTTCAAAGGATGCGGTGCCTCGGACATACGTGGCCCAACAGACGAACAATGCAACCTCCCACGTCTGCCGCCATGTCTTGCATTGAAATTCGATGAGCCCAAACAGCTCGGCTTCCTAATCCTGTATACAGTTTAACTCTTATGCCACCAACGCTACAAATATACCGACTACTTCAAAGCGCATGCCAAAGGATGGGATGACTTCGGTCACTTCATCCAAAAACACCCAAGGCTGCTTTTCACGATGTCATATGCGTACTTCAGATTGACAAGCTGTTCGTCAGTGGCTATTTGAATAACTGGGTTTTGAAGACCTTTCATTATCTCGTATATCACGAAATCAAAAGCAAATAGAGAGTGGCCATCCTTGTCAGACGCCAGTTTATGAGCGGAGGTTTTCGGAGTTCTAAGTAAGCTCTCACACGCCCAGTAGTCTGAGAATACAAAAAAAAACATATTCACAAACGTCCGCGATATTCTTTGCTGAGGAATCGTGTTGAGGAGAACAGATCAGTCAACGGAGTCTAATGCGTCTTGAAAGTCCAGGACTTCCGAAATTGTGGGTGTTTATACGTGTGACGTTGCTGGAATACCTAGCGATCAGTGCAATCTCCACCAGTCATCGTCCTCATCATCATTGACAATGGCGCAAGATGACAACGGTGCCTCGATGCCACACAATCACTTAGTTTCACACATCTCGGTAGTTGTATTAGCTCTGACGGAAGCATGCCTGATAAAGTCCGCTCGATTCACAAAGACCGGAATCACGTTCACTAACTTGCACCACTTTTGGCGTCACTTTCGGCATACCACTGGGTCGCAATGGTTGCGTGTACCAGCCCTCACTAAAAGCTATGTTGTAGTATGGTCGCGAAACGTGGCCTCTGCGGTATCCTCTGAGGTATCTTCTGATTTTCGACCTCACGAGCGTTGCTGATGTCAAACTGCGTCAAAAAATTCGCAACGAGTTAATTAGAAAACGGGAGTTTGGTTGTGCAGCAGCGGAAGACATCCAGCACCATCAACTCCGGTGACTCGGTCATGTGTTACACATGCCGGAACAGCATATACCACGACGAGTGTCGTTCTCCGTGCCTGTTTCTGAATTTCGCGAACCGCGAGGTGGACAGCGTATAGCCTGGCAGAAATGCTTCAAAGAGGCTACGAAGAGCTTGGGTGTTGTTGGTGCTGTACGCCTTCCAGGTTGGGGTACCCATGACACCTGTGTTTGGCTGGAAACATTGCAAGAAATGGCTGCTGATCGGTGCATGTGGCGTTCGTGCTCGCAATTTCAAGATTGTCCGAATGATTGTTTGGAGTTGTAGACACTTCAGAATACTTGTGGCAGGTCAGCACTGAGTTCCCTTCCCCAACCACTTTTCGTCTGAAGGCTTCACATATGACCGGATAAACTTTGTGGTTGTACTGCAGTGGAACATCGGTGTCAACAATAACGTTGCTGCTTCTGCTGTTGAACCATGTCAATTTGTCTCAGTAAAGCCTTATAATCGAAAGAGAGGGGAAAAAGGTGATAGAAGGGGATTTATGACTAGCTTCCCACAAACATCCGAGCACTCCAGCACTGGCAGCATGGATGGCGCTGACACCGGTTATCCATCATATCATCACATCATTATCCACCAGTATCTCCAACCCAGCACGTGTACCCCATCCTGGGTGACGAACAGCACTCACGCTACCCACATTTCTCGTAACACCCTCCCCTTTTGTCAAGTTCTGTCTACCTCTAGGTTCTCGCTGTTGCGCACTCGAATGATTGTGCCAGAAACAGAGAACGAGGATTGCCGAATGATTGGCTTTAATCTTCTATCAATTTCAGTACATCAGCTAAAACATTAGGAAACACAATTAGCTCAACGAGTAGCGAGTAAAAAGTTAAACACAACGTCAATATATAACACTCGCCACTCCGAATTAGGCACAGAAAACAGCGCTCGTTTTGGTAGGCGGCAACTCGACATGCAAAACACATGATGCAACCACCCTAGGTTGGAATGCTGGCTGCCTCACCAAAGGCCTCATTGCGAATTTTTTGTTCCAGCCAATTCTGCTTATGGTTCTGAGGCATCCGTGGTCACAGACATAACGATGTATCGGAACCTCCGCCCCAAAAGTGACTAAATCTCTTAGGCGTGCAACCATACAGCCTGTACCCTATTCTGATGCACGGAGCCTTCCATACCCATTGGGATGCCTTTTTGATGCCACAAATGGCGCAACTTGATAGGCGTGATTCGGGCTTTTGGGGTTTTTTTGTCAGAACCAATGCAAGATGTAATGTTCCATGAACTTTACGGTCACTTTTTGGGTTCTCAAAGACTGTTAGCCCTGTAGCATGACTATGCCCCTTGTGGATATGAAGCACATGCTGAAGGATTGGATGACCTCAGTCAGCTTTTCAAGTGGTGCTTACGATTCCTGCTCTTCGTCAGAAGTGAGAACCTTGTCGTTGGCGAGTTCCAAATCAAGGTTCTTGTTCGGAGAGATCTGAACACCTAAGTTTTGGCGACCTTCCCGTGTTCGCCTCATTTTCTTGTCAATGATGAAGTTAAACCAAAATGGAGAGAGTGAAAGTCTTTAGTTGAACAACACTGCTTGTACAGTAGCTTTTGCTAAGCTTCAAACGCTCCTATGCACCTATGAGTATGTGCGTACAAATAGCGCGTGATATTCACGAATTTTGGGGCATGACCTGTTGCGCAGTCATGTTGACGGTCGACGGAATTATACGCACTCCTAAAGTCAAGGAACACGAATATTGTATGGCACCAACGCGCTGGTCGTTGCTCTGAAATTTGACGGAGCGTGGAGCTGCGTTGACCAAATCTTCACACTTCGTCAGGTGCTAGAACAACGCCATACGTATAAGCCACCCACGATTCTAGTATTCCTGGATTTCCGAGGCGCATTCGACTCAGTTGATCGGTTCTTCTTG
>NW_008751761.1:22303-28338 GCF_000715545.1 Opisthorchis viverrini
GTCCCTTCCCCGTCCACCTTTACTCTTTTCTTTACAATAAGGCTTTCAAATAAACCATGGTTGTACGGCAGTGAAGCATCGGTGTTGAACACCAATGTCATGCTGTCGATGATGATGATGATGATGTTACTCTGGACCAGGAAAAATACGTGGCCAATTTGAGATTGTTGCTCGGAATCGAGCGCCCAAGTCTAGTTGGTTGCACCATTCCTCAACCGGACCACGCAGCATCTTGCGGATTAGCGGACAACACCCAGTAAGAATCAACATCATAAGACTTGATCATCGTGAGGTTCTCTAACAAGATTTTTGTGTAAGTTGCGCGTCCCTGAAACGTGTGAACAGAAGTAGCGATGAACAAGCTCGTGAACCGAATCCACATAGGTCTCTTGAACCAGCGAAAGTCAGTAATAGACTCGCCATTCGTAGCTGGTGGATATGTGGCCTTTCGGTGTTCGAGGTTCGCTTGCATGTGGGGGTGCCATGTGCCCAAGCAACTTCGGTTGTGTTGGAAGTTAATACTGTACCGAAACAGTCTGTGGTCAGTACATACCTGAAGCAGGCGTTCGCCGTTATTCATGCGTCACGATTATAATCCTAGAGCACAGTCCGATTGAGCGCTGCGCATTCAATATATCTAGACAACAATTATTTGGGCTCTTAACCCGCAGGAACAAGACGCTTGGAGCGTTCTAAAAACTGTCTCTGAATGTATCAGAGCTAGTCTGTTGGGGCGTAAGCAGATACAATAAACAGGAAGCGATTATCGGTACAGTTAAGGGTTACTCTCACCAACGTTGCCGGATAGTGAAAAAATTTTTCAGCTGTGACAAACTTTCGGTGTCTAACTGTCACACCACCTGGAGGAAGATGAGAGCTGGGATACTGCCAGTTTGCCCAGAAGAAGTCCAGATGCAGAGGTCGGGTTTGGACCACGGACCTTCTGGTCACTAAGTTCGTGTTCTAACCACTCAGTCATTCGAGCAACCGCACGATTGCGACTATCAGCTGACAACTATTCGAGAAGAGACTCCTCAGCTCAAAACGACATCAACCAGCAGAAACAGCCGCACTGGCTTCTGGACCCCTTGAGGTGTGCAACCAGAGGCGAGATGAGACCTATGGGAGGTTAGTCCAACAACTGTGCTTGGTTTTTGAATCATCATTTTAGAAACAACACGTCAATAAAAAGCGAGCTCAACATTCACGCAAGAACCTGTTGTCCAGCTTGTTTCAAAGTGCAAATGTTGAAGACTGTCAGATGAACTGGACTTTGAGGTTTGAAGAATGACTTCGAAGCGTTTGTGGCCGAGTCGGTCGTAGATATTGTAACTAACAGCAATGGGCGTTGGACGAACCTATCAAGCTTTCTGAATGGACTTACAGAGATGCCGCTAGCTACTGACCAGTCTTGAATAGGAGGCTCTGTAAGGTCACGTACACTCTCCAGCATAGCTCACTGGCAATGGTGGTGTACAAACCGTCACATCACGATGAAGTCGCGTTTTCGTGACGAGAGACTCAAAAGGCGGCCAAAACACAATCGCGTCTCCACAGAACAGGGCCATCTGCGAAAAGTGTGAGTGGGTATGACAAGAAAGACGCGATGTCATGGACCAACTGGCAACTTCACTGGCCGTACATTTAGGTAGTGAGTGAGTGAGTAAGTGAGCGTGAGTGAGTGCCGTAGTACAGGTCCACCTCAGGTATTTTTTTAGGTGTCTACAGCTGCAAGGGCTCAACTGGACAATCTGGAAAGAAGCCGGCAGTACGGACGCCACTAAAATCGACTAGCTGCCATTCCTTGCACTGTCCCTGGCCAAGCGCAAGGGCAATCACGAGAATTGCACGAATATCTGGAAAGAAGCCGGCAGTACGGACGCCGCTAAAATCGACTAGCTGCCATTCCTTGAACTGTCCCCGGCCAAGCGCAAGGGCACGAACAGCACCTAAAGCCTTCGTACTCTTTTTCGGGCCCTCTGAGTTTACAGAGATGCCGCTAGCTACTGACCAGTCTTGAATAGGAGGCTCTGTAAGGTCACGTACACTCTCCAGCATAGCTCACTGGCAATGGTGGTGTACAAACCGTCACATCACGATGAAGTCGCGTTTTCGTGACGAGAGACTCAAAAGGCGGCCAAAACACAATCGCGTCTCCACAGAACAGGGCCATCTGCGAAAAGTGTGAGTGGGTATGACAAGAAAGACGCGATGTCATGGACCAACTGGCAACTTCACTGGCCGTACATTTAGGTAGTGAGTGAGTGAGTAAGTGAGCGTGAGTGAGTGCCGTAGTACAGGTCCACCTCAGGTATTTTTTTAGGTGTCTACAGCTGCAAGGGCTCAACTGGACAATCTGGAAAGAAGCCGGCAGTACGGACGCCGCTAAAATCGACTAGCTGCCATTCCTTGAACTGTCCCCGGCCAAGCGCAAGGGCACGAACAGCACCTAAAGCCTTCGTACTCTTTTTCGGGCCCCTCTGAGTCATCGATTGTCCAACCCGCAGTTTGCATCATTCTGAGAGAGGTAAGGAGAGCAACACTAGTATCGGTAGATGACGTTTCGCTATGCGTAGCAAATAGCTGTGATAGTGTGACTGATCATCATCGACAGAGTGACATCAGTATTCAACACCGATGCTTTACTGCCGTACCTGCAAGCATGAGGTTTGGATTTACTCCCACCCTGTCTCGTAGCAGCACTTTACACCTTGCAGGTGTGAAGCGCATGCCAGACCGTGGGCAGAATTATTTTGGTTAATTTTCATTTTTGGCGAATTTGAACCAAGAAAAGCAATATCGTCCGCATACTGAGTGTCTGTGAGCGAGCGTCTCGGAAGCATTTCATCCCCTGAGGTTCCAGACGCAGTCAGAGGAATTTCAAGCTTGGTTAACAGCACTGACCGATCGACCGACAGAATCGAGCGCACGCTTGGAGTCAAGGGACACTAAGATTGTAGGTCATCTGTACTAATGGCGTTGCTCTAACACCTGACGAAGTGTGAAAACGTCGTCAACATAGCCTTTACCCGGTCGAAACCCCGCTTGATGCTCACGGGTCACGTTTCGCGTATCGTCTTAGACGACGGAAAAACGGTGACGCCAGGGGCTTTGCCACAACTGGAGTTAAACTGATGCCCATGATGTTTTTACATCCATTGTGAGTACTTTTTTTTTAAATGGACACTATTTTCAGTTCACCGCAGCTGTCTTGGACAGTCTCTTTCTACCATACATATGCAAACAAGGTAGACAGTCACTGGTTTCGGAATCCGTCACTAAAAGTCGGTAACGATAACACTTGATTGACGAATACACTGGGACACTTCTGAGGCTGAATGGGGCTCCATATTCTCAGTCTAGGTTTCTGTCAAACGCCGACAGTCCGTGTTGGAGTTATCAGGTTGTCAACGAATTTTTCAAAGTACTATGCCGCATTGTCCTCATTCTGTTGGTTGAGTGGTATCGCTGTGTCTTGGAGTACTACCAGTCGCTGGTGTAGTGGGTATCCTTATCCAAACTTCTCAGATGACAGACACCAGCACAACCAAGATCCACCGGTATCGTTACGGTCAATTTAAGACAATTGCATTGAACATTGAAAAGTAAATGATGCTCACCGAAAAGTTTACGGAATTGTGAAAAATTCAAGTCACTCGTGTTTGGGGACCAAAAGCTCGTGAACTGGTCGTGCTCGAGGGTTCCAAGTTTTCGAACCAAGCGACCTGATTTCCATGCATTATCAGTAAGCTTATTCTGGAAATTATCTTTCCAGCGTTTGTGCCATGAATCGAACGTGAGGCCGGATGCTGCTGCTGCTGCCGGTAACAGTTGCTGCGATCGAATCTGTCTTGTACAAGAAACCGCCATTTTGAGATGGGGTCGATGTCTTAAGGCTGATAACTGAAGTGAGAGACTGAATTAATCACAGTCGCCATTGCTTGAACTGCGCTTGTTGCTGTTGAGGAATTGCTTTGAAATCCTCAGCTGAAATTGACAGGCCTGCTAGCAAACGGATCTGTTCGTTTGCAGTAAGTCCTCCTAACAGGTATGTTTTTCATGCTCTAGGCCCTGCACTGAGTCGTGTTTGCTTACACATTAACTGGCTGTAGCTCTGGCACCATGAAAGGCACGTTTTATGACGCCTTGAATGTCCTGTTGCGGTGGACTATAAGCTCAGATATTATTGTGGTTGCCAGAGATCTGAATGCACAAGTGAGCAGGCTTGACGCCCCTGAGATTCAGTTAGGTGGCCGATATGGACTGAACTCGGTACGTATGGACTATAGTGAACGGCTGCTTTAGTTGTGTGCTAACCGCGAACTATATTAAATAATAGTAATTCTTCAGCTGTAGCACCCTTTCGGTGCCTACCTGCCGTGCCACCAGAAGGAAGCAAGAGGGCTGTGATACTGCCAGGTTGCCCAAGTCTAGACCGGGGAAGTCAAGGGGCAGAGGTCGGGTTGGAACCATGGACCTTCTGGTCAACATAGTCGACCACAGGCAGTTTTTATACGGTATTAACTTCCGAAATAGCTGAAATCGTCTGGCCACATGGCATCCTTCAACAGTGTACCGGCCACAAACTCAGATCAATCACATTCTCATCAGTCATCGATGACGCGGATCAACGGCTGACTCCCGCTCGTTTTGGAACTTATTTGTGGATTTCAACTACGTACTCGTCCGGAGTCGCTTCTCCCACCAAGAGCCGCGTAAAAATCGCCTGGCAACTGAGAGACTGGCAGATCGGGATGTTAGACGAATTTACCGGAATCGTCTTCCAGAGTCTCTTCCCAATGCTCCGCCATCAGATGTGAACTAATACTGGAACGAGATTGCCACCTACTTGCAAAATGCAGAGAGTTCTGCTTGTGGCACGGTGCTATGAGGCTCACTCAAGCACTGGATGTCAAACAGAATAATACCTTTTCTTGAATCTCGGAGAAATATCCCATCCGGTTCCGAACATAATTCGGCCCGATGAATTATCAGGCGTCAACTAGAAGTGAGCGCGCGAGCCGACTATGAAGTCTGGTGGACAAGCAGTCACTGAACACGCCACCTACAATCCTGGGAGAGACTCGAAGTTGTGGCATGTTTTACGCACCTTGGAAGTTGTGTTAGTTCTGATGGTAGTGTGACAGATGAAGTAAATGCACGAATCTGCAAGGCTCAGGTTCCGCTTGCTAATTTGAGACACCTATGGCGTCAAAGGTTGTATCCCTAAATCTCAAGGGACGTGTGTGTCAAGCTACGGTGTGGGCCGTCTTGTTATATAGCTTTGAGGCCTGGCCTGTTCGCGCAGCGGAACTGAGACGTCTTCAGGTGATCAACAATCCTTTGGTTCAGAATCACAGCTCCTGTGGGTTGGTGTTGGAGAATACGTAACGAGGCAAATGGAAAGCAAGTTTTTGATTGTGCGACGGAAACTTCTCGCCGGACATATCTTGTGGTTTTTCAGTGTTTCATGGCTTCCATGCATTAACCAGACGTCCATATCGATCCATATCAGAAATTCATATGGGGCGAGATGGCCCAAGTGGTTAAAGCGCGAAGGTCCGTGGTTCGAATCCGACCTCCGCCTCTCGACTTCCCCTGTCTAGGCTTGGACATCCTGGCAGTATCCCAGCTCTTGTGCTTCCTTCGGGTGGCATGGCAGCTAGGCCCCGGAAGGGTGCTACAGCCGAACGAACGAAATTCATATCGGTGCTTCAGCTAAACGATTTTTTCTCATACCTCCGTATGGACTGCTGGCGTTCTTGTTGCCAGTTTATCCAAATTGTTTGAATGAATGTCTGGAGGCGTAGGCACCACGGAATGATTGTAGTAAGCTAGTAGTAAATTCCTTCCCTGTCCACCTTTATTTTTCTTCACAATGTCTTCTAAATAAATCACGGTTGTAAGGCAGCGAATGTCAGTGTTGAACAATGATATCATGTTGTCCATGATGATGATGATGATGTGCCTTACTGGATTAGGTTCCAGTAAACAGTCGCCTTAGCGCCTTTCGGTTATCTATGCTAAGTGTCACT
>NW_008751761.1:28970-33997 GCF_000715545.1 Opisthorchis viverrini
GAAGAGGCCATGTCTCGCACCCATACAACAACACAGCCCTTACTGTAGCCTGGTACACACGACCCTTAAGATCCAGTGAGATGCCTTTTTGACGCCACAAGTGACGCAAATTAGCAAACGTGATTCGAGCCTTTGAGATTCTCGCACTGACTTCATCAGACACACTTCCGTCAGAGCTAATACAACTACCGAGGTATGTAAAGTTTTCCACAATCTCCAGTGGTTCTCCTTGAATTGTAAGGGATATGTTCGCAGATGGCACGATATGCATCAACGGACTGCGGTTCCGATGCTGAGAGGAGTACTTTCTATCAAGATTTATTCGGGATTATTCGCCTAGAGAAATGCATTGACATTGTGATCCTTGCGGGCGATATGAATGTCCAAGTTGTCTGAGATTCTCGAAATCACACCTGGCGGTCGACCCAAAGTCGATGCTCTCTGCAACATTGACCTACACAACTAACAATACTGATGATGATGATGATGCACAAACAATGGAAGGCGATTTCTCCTATTGTGCACCAACCACCGGCTATTTCTGTCCAACATAAGCACTCGCACCGTGTAATCTGGTGCCCACCAGGTGAAAACAAACCGTGGACCCAGTTGAGTCACATGACCATCAGTCGCTGTGGGAGATTCGTAGCTCTAGACTGCCGTTCCTTCCGGGTATAACTAGGTTGTGAATACACCATGATGCGGGCGCGTCTGACAGTTCGCTTCCTCGCAATTAAGCAAGAGGCACGTCAATCTATCATCTTCCAAGGACTATTGTAGCTCAGCAGTAGCGATTTTGGCGAGCTCAAATACTGTGCGCAATAAACCAACACGATACTGTCAACAAACACGTAGAGCATGACACGATGTAAAAGGCGCTATGCTGGTGGCGTTCAACTTATCCCATACGACAAAATGACCACTGGGTATCGTGGAGATAGCTATTCCGAACTGATGCTAGGGAATCCATGCGAGCAGGCATCGAGTACGATGCGTCATGCATATTTCTTAAGCACCAACTTGTGAAGAGAGGAGACAGCGAGAGGTCTGGTGGACAATGAAAGCTCAGGAGATGATAACGCTTCTTGTACCCGAAAACAGCCGTAGCCGTAGGATAGCAACGATGAGTGAAAAAGACGGCTCAGTGATTTTGCAAGAATGCCGTTTGGAAAATATGACCCGAGCACTTTGGATGACAGTTTTCCGACTTTCTGCTTCACGAGCCACCGTAAGGCGATGAAAGGCAAGTGACGTCAACAGTTTCGTTAGGAGCAGCGTTTAGTTTATCCCATTGTGATTATCGCGCTCACTACGACCCCTTTTTGAAAATGGGCGCTTCCACCGATTCCTCCCGGTTGTTTAGGACCGTTTCCTTTTCCCAACTACCCTGAAACAGGTGAGACATGCGATGTCTGGGGACTTCACTCCTGTCTCTGAACAATGCGGGCGGGAGTTCATCCGGAGACGCTTGATAGAACACATGTATTCATGAACTTCCGAGACTGTAGGAGGTTCCGTGTTCACGGTCCAAGGTTCTACTTCAGCTGTGGGCTCCAGACGAATGGCAGCTGGTGGCTACGATAGCTGTTGTTCAAATAATCTGCACCATGTTCACGGTCCAAGGTTCTACTTCAGCTGTGGGCTCCAGACGAATGGCAGCTGGTGGCTACGATAGCTGTTGTTCACCGAAATAATCTGCATACATTCCTAGCTTTATATGCCTCCCCCATTTCCTGAGCCTTCCGAGTTCATCGGGCGCGTGCTTACTTTCACTTGACGTCTGGTCGAGTTATGTTCGGGACCGGCTTGAACGTTTTTCCGAGATTCAAGAAGTGTCATTGTTCTGTCTGATATCAAGTGCTCGAACGGACCTAGTGGCGCCGTGCCACAGGCAGAACTCCCAGTACTGCGTAAAGAGTTGGTGTTTTCGGCCCGGAGCTTGGATTAGCTCAGTGGTTTAGGTGCAAAGTTACTAACTTGGAACCCAACCTCAGTATCCCTATTGCCCTTGTGTACACTTGCTCATCCTGACATTATCGCACTCCTCAGCCGAAATGGCAGTTTGGGATTGAAAGGGTGTTACAGTTGAGGGATCTCGTTCCATCGTGAATTTTTATCCTATGGTGGAGTATTGGAAGAAACTGCAGAAGATTATGGTAAATTCGTCCAACTTCCGGATCTGCCAGTCTATCATTTGCTAAGCGATTCGTCCGCACCTTACGCAGCCCTGGAATTGGTAGTGGACGGCCACGGTTTAGTTGAAGTGAACCAAAGTTTTGAGAATATCTTGCCAGCTTGCCTGATAGTTTAGCATCATTTGTGTGCCAGAGTTGCGAAGGACGAACTGTTGGGTTTCCTGCTGATGAGACCCGACGGTTTTGAGAAGTTGGCGAGGTTTGAGGATATTTCCATATCGGACGCCGTATTAGCCCGGTAAAAAAAGCGTTCAGCTGCAGCACCCTTCCGGTGCCTAGCTGCCATTCCACCCGAAGGAAGCACGAGGGCTTGGGTACTGCCAGGTTGCCCAAGCCTAGACAGGGGAAGTCGAGTGGCGGAGGTCGGATTCGAACCACGAACCTTCCGGTCAGTAAATTCGCGTTCTAACCACTTGGGTCATCTCGCTCAGTAGTTCACCCAGTTCCTTTTAACGGAGCTGGTAGCCTGTCCGCTTAGATAGCGGAAGCTGGGTGCGTTAGCCATTAGCCTGGATGGTTGGGTCTTTCTGGCTGAGACTTAGTCCTTGAGACGGTGTGACGTATGACATAATTTTCTGAATGCAGTAAGGTGCAAGTGTTTTGTTTTTCTTCAAAAGTTCTTTTTCATTTTCAACCTCATCTTCCGTTAGGACAGCACTTCACGCCCCACAGTCGGGCTGGCAGTGCATCGACGGTTATGCAGGGCGCCTCGGGTCAGCTGAATCGTTCGAACCAGGTGTACAAACTCCGTTCGAAATTTTTTTGCCACGACTGAAACTTGCCTGTCGTCTGTGATACACCGAAAAGCATTGACGGTTGTGAGGCAGTTCGCACTAGTTGATATCAGATTCGTCAGTTCAGTTTTTCGGCTAACAAAGGGACGTGCGGTGGTTTTAGCTGCTACAGCTTCGTTCACCGAGGATAAGCAGAATAAGGGGATGACAACCAAGCCTTGGTTCAATAAGCTCGTTGACCTTATATGATTATGTTTATCCGGTACTACAGTGAAGGCAACAATTGATGTAAGGCGCCATTGACCGCGTGGCACAATCCTACCTGTCAGGGCCACTAACCACTAGTTTGTCAAGTCCCGGGACCCCCGTCCGGAAAGACAGCAGTTGCCAACGTGACTACGTTAGCTAGTGTGGGCTTTTGCGCTCCGTTACCAAGTCGTAAACTGACCAGCCCTGAGCCGTATCCATCCGGCACAGTACTGGGTGAATGGGGCTCTACAAGACAAACGGCCCTTTGGCATGCGAAGCACATGGCCTAACCAGCATGACACATGGAGTGGGACCAATTGTCTGTCAAAACAGATGGATCTTTCCCGAAAATCATCTGACGTATCTCATCATTACTGATCTGATGTTCCCATCAGACACGGGCAATTCTTCGGAGGCACTGATGGCCAAACACAGTATTTGATGGTTTGCATGCAACCGGTCCATCCGTAAGCAGATGGCTCAAGTGGCTAGAGGGCGAACTTACTAACCGAAAGACCCGTAGTTCGAATCCAACCTATGCCTCTCGACTTCCCCTGTCTAGGCTTGGGCAACCTGGCAGTATCACAGCCCTCTTGCCTCCTAGTGGTATGACAGTTAAGCACCGAAAGGACGCTATAGCTGAACGATTTCGATTGTACGTTGTTTTGGGAGGGTGGTCTGCGGTGGTGCGATGCATACTGCTTTATGGATCAGAGACATGGACCCTACACGCAGGGGTCATACGGAAGATGTCAGTGTTTGGTCCTCGATGTCTCTGAAGCATTGGTCAAGTCTGGTGGGAACATCGGATCAGTAATGCTGATGCACGCCAGATGGTCTTAGGAAGAAGGAACTCTTCTGTGATAGATGAATTACTCACGGTTCATAGGTTACGCTGGTTGAGACATGTACTATACATGCCAGAATACCGTCTGCCTCACAGAGCTCTTTTCGCCCAGCCCTGTGCTGAGTGGAAGCGACCGAGAGGTGGACAGTGTATGATCTGACAACCAAGTATGGACACGGTAATCAGTAAACGCAGTCAGGTTTGTATGTGCTGCCCCTATGGATGGGGACCCTGAAACCCAACTCGGCAGTGGTTAAGGACACCGGGAGGCAGCTCAATCACGGTGTCGATGGCGCCCATGCAAAGAAGCTATCGCCGTCCCAGTTCCCGGACTAACTGATGATGCCGTCGCCTCCAATACTTTGTTTCGTCTTCCCCGCTCTCCCATTTTCCAGTGACCGAAACCGCAATAGCTTGAACCATCGTACCGTTAGTGCGTGGTCTACAGCTGCTAAACTGACAACTGATTGACTGGCCTTAGTATGACAGACTAAGTTACCAGGAACCGTTGTGACTGCAGGGGCCGAGATTTCACGAATAAACAGACTTAGCGCTCCTGAGGCTCATTTGGGTGGTAGGCCTGAACAGGAATTGAGATTCATAGACAACGGTGAACACCTGTTGTAGTTATATGCATGTGTGGCTCAAGGTGCCTCAGTACCTGAGGCACTAGCTTACAGACCGGAAGGTTCGTGGTTCGAACCCAACCTCAGTATCTCGACTGCTTCTGTCTAGTCTTGGGTAACCTTTCAGTATCCCAACCCTCTTGCCTACTGTTGACATCGCAGCTAGGTACCGAAAGGGTGCTACAGCTGAGCGAACCTGAGACGTCTTCAGGTGTTCGACAATCGTTGTCTCAGAACCATAGCTCGTGCGGGTTGGTGTTGGCGAATCCGTAACGAGGCGGTTAGAAAGCGCGTTTTCGGTTGTGTAACGGGTACTCCCATTGAAGAATATGTCCAGCACCAGAAGCTGCGTTGGTTGGGACATGTTTTACGCATG
>NW_008751761.1:35126-43682 GCF_000715545.1 Opisthorchis viverrini
GATGTCAGTGGCGTTCTTGTTGTCAGTTTCTATCCAGATTGCCTGAGTGAATGTCTGGAGGTGTAGGCACCTCGAAATGATTGTGGTAAGCTGGCACTAAATCCCTCCCTCGTCCACATTTACTCTTTTCTGTAGAATAGGGCTTTCAAATAAATCATGGTTGTACGGCAGTGAAGCATCGGTGTTGAACACTCATGTCATGCTGTCGATGATGATGATGTGACCAAGGTTCATGCTGTCGATGATGATGATGATGACCAAGGTTGGTACTTGGCACTCCTCATGTGGGGCGGGATGGCTCTGGTTAGAGTGCTCATTACTTGCCGGGAAGTCCGTGGTTGCAGTTTCTTAGTCTTCATGCTTCCTTCTGGTGGCATGGCTGTCAGGCACCGAAAGGGCACTACAGCTTAACAACTTTCGTGTGGTATGATCAACGAAGTGATTAAGTGACCTGTATAACTCAACTGTACCGGTCTTCAAGTGATCGATCGTGTTCGAATCCGACCTCCGTCACTCGACTTCCCCTGTCTAGGCTTGGGCAACCTGGCAGTATCCCAGCCCTCGTGCTTCCTTCGGGTGGCATGGCAGTTAGGCACCGGAAGAATGCTACAGCTGAACGCTTTCTTTTCTTTTCGAGCAAGAATCAGTGGCAAAATAGTTCTATCTAAGTGAGTCAATGGTGTTTAGAATATGTTTCGAAAATACGGCCATCGTTTCACGTTTCTAATACATCTACTTAACAAACTGTGAACCCCTTCAGGCCGCCTGTGATCGTTCTCCCCCATAACCAATCACGAGAGACAAGGGCAAAACCGTTAAAGGACTCCCCGGAGTTTAATTAATCATCATGGACGCGAATACCAGATAAGAACACGTGTACTTCACTGCCGTACAACTATGTCAATGTGTTTCGGTATACCTCATAATCGAAAGAAAAGAGTTTTGCAAGTGAAGGGGACGTAGGGCTAGCCTACCACAAACATCCATGGTGCTTAGACCTCCAGCACTCAGACAATGGCAGCATCAACGCCACTGATATCTGTTGGGCGCCGTGCCGTTCACTGTCTTTAGCCAAGTACACGGAAGGTCACGTGGATCCCATCCTGGGAGGCGAACAGCACGAAGGTCATCCAAAGTTTTCTTAAGTAGTGCTGGAAGGCAAAATCCATTTTGAAGAGGATTCTCCTTGTGAGAGATCGATATTGACTCGTCTATTGGTTGTCCTCTTTACATTCACTGACTAGATCGTTCAGCTCTAGCCTTGCTGCCATGCCACCCAAAGGAAGCACGAGGGCTGGGATACTGCCTGGTTGCCCAGGCCTAGACAGGGGAAGTCGAGAAGCAGAGGTCGATTCGAACCACGAACCTTCCGATCAGTAGCTTCGCGCTCTAACCATCTCGTCCCTGCTGACCGTATTATCACCTGAGTTTATGTTACTCATGCGGTTTATAACCTAAGTGTGCCAAAACCGGGATACTTTAGTGGTTGTATACGCATATTTATATTCAGTATGACTTAATTGTGAAAGCAGCCGTAACTCAAGCGCGGAAGTAGTGGTAAAAACTGCTCTGGTTACACCTTGATTTCTTCGTATCCAAGTTGGACAGCTGATCCATTCCCACGGATTTCGATGGTTAATTATTCGACTCATGGGCTTGCAGCAATTTCCCCCGTTTTGTGAGGAACACCAATTGCAAAACACTGTTGAGGCCGTGTAATTTTTTTTCAAAAAAATTTCCGCTCTCACTCAGCCAGGTTGTAACAGGGGGTCACAGACAACTGTAGTTCATTGATTTCACGATAGTTTTCGGTTTTTATGACGGCAAATTGGGTGGCACTTTATCCTCGATCGTACATTGATTTCACGATAGTTTTCGGTTTTTATAACGGCAAATTGGGTGGCACTTTATCCACATTCACGATGCTCTTGGACCTAACCAGTGATTCTTCAAGGCCACCAGTACTGAGTTTTCGATGCCGGGTGGCACACTTGCAAAACAACATTTCATTCGAGTCAGCTGATGTTTGGCACGGGAACCACCGTTGGTGATTGCGCTTGGACGCCAGAAAGTGTTGAAGACGCATGACAAGGAAATGTTTTTGTTCGGAAATTCTAATGAACAATTGATCGGTCAACCCTTCTGATTAGGCCCCCGCCATCTGGTGACGTAACGCGGAAGTTGCTAAGGCCTGAGACATTGTGTACCTCTTATATGGAGCACGCTTTTTATTCGTATTTCAAGGTCAGGTCTGTCAAGCAAATGCTTCTTCGGGGTTTTCTGTGAATGGAGCACACTGAATCAATGCAGGCCTTTTGGTTGACAGCACAGAGTGAATTTGGCAGAGGGTTGCACCTTTTAGGATTATTATTCACTGATCAAATATGATTAGACCGCTTGGTTTTCAGTTGTGAGTGAGATGTGAGGAACGAATTCATCACAGACAAAGTCACTTTTGCGGTCTTGGGATGTCATTCCTGAGCCACTTTTGCCCACTGTTCTGTCAAGAACAGGTTGTAGTTTATCCTACCTTGTTGAAGATATGATTGTTCATGGTTATCTTGGCATTAACAGTATGTGGATAATAACTTATTCGAAAGCTCTGGGAAAATAGGCTTAAGACCCCTTTGAAGATGGCTCGTACGAAAATAGCAATGGGGGTTGGGATTGAAGCACATTTTACCTACTCTGCGGTACACTCACTTACTTTGTTTAGAATGGCCTTAAAAGTATCGCACCCTTTCAGTAATATGAGCTGTTAGTTTTGTGAGTATCAAATCGAAGTATCCACAAACTCATTGGACAATTGCAATCGATGACACGCGTTCAAGACAGTTGTTAGTAGTATGGCTAAACTAGACTTTGTAATGCTCGCGGCAAATTTCCGACGAGTGTATCATCGTGCTGACTGGTTTTGTTTTGGATACAAGAAAGGAATCGCACTGGAGTTAACCTACAGGTTTCCATTTCCACATCGAGCAGATGCTACCTAACAGTTGCTGGACTCATTCTGCGAGTCTCCGAACCTAAAACGGCCTGATCAGTGTGGCGTGAGACTATCTGTATGGTGCGCCGGATCGCTGGCGTTTCACATTCCCATTTTGAAAATAGTTGGCCACGGGTTGTCTGTTGTTTGCTAGTCAAACCAGAGCTTCGACGGAGTTCGGTTTGTCGTTGTGCAATTCTATGTAGTGCGGCATGTGTCCTCGGATTGACCCTTTGTTCATGTCATTCGGGTGCTCTCGGCCACATCACGGCTTGCCGACATGCGCAGTCATGAGCAAATATCATGTCCGTAGTTCTACTTTCTATTGACATTAGTAGTGGTACGAATAGCCAATCGATCACGGTACAGAGTCAGTCTATGGATGTCTACAAAAAACACGCACACGGTGGAAATCGAAATGCCTTCCCTAAACTCTTGCCATACTGGCGCATTCACCCAGTTAAACTCCAGTCGGGTTCGGGGCAGTTGGTTACTCCATCGGTTGCGCCCGGAATCGGCATAGACACAGCACGTGAACCTTATCGTCCCAGAACTAGGCAGCTGCGTCATTTCACTTATGCTTGCCGAATCGCTCTGTCGGGTGACCGGAAGGACGTTGACTAACGCGCAAATTTGCTTGCATGTGCGTGTCCTGTTCGTCATGCTTCTCTATGCCACCGCTGCGCTTTGCCCTCACGTTTGGTTGGCTCTTGACCCTGAGCGAGACCCGGACAGGCCAAGCAAAGTTGCTTGTTTGTTTGTTTGTTTGCTTGCTTGTTGCACAACCACTAACTTGTTGCAGTCACGGCATGTGGATATGTTAACAGACGGGTAAGAGGAGGTTCCGGACTTTTTTGCGATGGACGTGTAACAATCGATGACACACACACACGCGCGCGACCGCACCTTAGTCGACTGCGTTTTTTCACTTTCAGTCTGGGTCAATAAACTAAAACTGGGTTAGCTGACCAACAGGCGTGTCGTCAGTTCGGTGTGTGTGGGCTTGTGACTAATAATACAGAAGTTTCTTCTGGATTTGCGGGAGAATTTTTTTTTTTGGGGGGGGGGCGTGATTTTTTCCGCCCATTAGGTTGGCCGTAGAGGGAAGCACAGGGAAACGATTAAGTGACGGGTTCCGTTTACAGCCAGTTAACCCCGAATTCGACAACCTAGATATCGCCGTTTGAGCTAGTGTATGCCGAAGAAGAATACCGTATACGCAACGCCAGTTATTTTTCCGTACGGAGGACCCTTTCTGGATCGGATTGGCATATCAAGCAACATCTATTCAAGGGGCTCTTGAAGGGATATCTCAGGTTCTATGCGAGAAGATGAGTGATGAATGCAGCTAATGTTTTATTATACACGTCAAATCTAGCAGTTATCTCGAAATCTACATACGTGCGTACAGCTGTTGGTTGGAGTGCAAATTTACTGATCGGAATATCCGTGGTTCGAACCCGACCTCTGCATCTTGACTGCTCCTGTCCATAATGGGTCCAGCACACGATGGCGATAGGTGACAACATACTGACTAGTGGACCTGTTATTTGCCATGCCTAGTAGGGTTTTCAGTCGCACGCAAGGAGAGTCGTTCTCGTTTCAGAAGAGCTTGATAAACAATCGGTAGTTTTTATTTGGGCAACGTTTCGCTTTTTAATGGCTCTTATCGGTTAGTGAAGTTGTCAAAATCTTGCTTTGGTGGATTGGGTGGGGGGGCAAATTAATTCTGACCGGGTTTGGTTCCTTAATCTTCCACTTCAGAGTTCTTCAGTTGATGATTCACCTCGGTTGCCACTGATTGATTTTTCCTGATCTTTGTGGGGTCGTGAGTGCTCCGGCAGTTTGGTTTGAGGGAGTTGAGGTCAAGTGGACTTCAGATGATGACCACTCTTCCTTCTGATGGCCGCACACCAACACGTGTCAGCTCGACTGATCCAGAACCGTCCTCCACACGCTTGTCAGTTCCACGCCTTCTATTCTGATAACACTGGGATGCTTGGCGATTTCTACTGCCTCAGCGATCAGTCTGTGTGGCGTAGACCGTAGTCCTCGCCTCAAAACCTCAACATTTTCCAAATCTCTTTTTAGTCCCTTGTCCGGTGCGTGTTCCGCAATCGCCGAGTCTTTCAGTCGTTCTCACCCACCTTACATCTCCCCTTTCCCATGGACGGCAGCTAATTCCTCAGCGAGTCTATAACTGCTGGAATGGGGAGATCTGGGAATTTTAATAGATTTTTCGCTCTTTAATTGAAGTCAATCTATGCTGAAAAGCTGAGGGGCACACTGCTTCTGGGCTTCTCAGCATAGATTACTTAAATCACTTAATGAGTTGATAGCACAACCCATCTTCTCACAGTAGGGGTAGCCACAGAGGTGTCAGTCCAGTCCCTACTGTAGCAGGGCCTCTGGCATTGCTGATTATTCGCCGATTTAAAACGTTACGTGAGCATCAACCAGGATTTCGGCCAAATAGGGGCTGCATCAAGCAAATCCTCACACTCCGTTAGAACAGCGGCATATGTACAGACGACCCAAAATCAATATGTTCTTTGATTTCGATGTTGTGTTCGGTTCTGTTGATTGGCTAGTGCGCCTAACGGCGCTTGCTGAATGGGCAATACCTCAGAAGTTCGGGAATACAATCCGGTCCTGATATTCCAGTGTTTATGGGCGGTGTGGAAAGATCTTTGCAAGCCTGTCAACAAGACAGGTGTCCGACAAAGATATCTCCTCACCCCGTTTTTGTGTAACTTTGTAACTACCATCGGACCACCTTTAGACATGGGCTTCACACCTACAGTGTCCAGTCTTTGAAAATACCTGTCGCGATTTAAGGGGAGCTTTCGTGATGGTGTTTTGGCTTTGACAAAACTGCATCTCATGAAGTTACGGTGACTCAAAGGACAGAAGGCTATTAAAAGGTTCCTTTTCGTTGGTGTAGCTCGCCATCCTGACTGTTCTTGACTGGACGAGTCACAAGAAACGGTGCCTAACTATGCCAGTTGCGTTCGTGCTGTCATTTTGTGTGCAAGTTGTCTGATTCATTGTTTGAAGGGCACTTCAGGTTGATAGAAAAACAGGCGCTATTTCCTTTTCCATTGTCGGGGGGGGGGGGGTCAGGAGTAACACTGATCTCGACCCTTCACTAATGATAACACAGTCAACCAATGCCGGCTGTGCTGCTGTTTTACAGTGTTTTTGCATCTTATGGATCACGTTTTGCAACCGGAAAACAGCCCGTCTGGTGGATATGGTCTTTTAGTTCTATTTTTGGGGTAGTATTGAGACGTGTCTGTCTGGCATATTGCTAAGTTAGTTTTTCAGTACTTCTAACTTCTTTTATTTTCTTACCCAACTTCGATGAACTGGTGACCAAATTTTATCTCTTTGTTGTTTTTAATTCAGCTCCAATCCATCTGCTCTGTCTTCGGAATTGGTTATACACTGTTTCCTTTTTTTTTCCAGCTCGATGGCCCCAACGTCCAAAGACTACTCGAGTCTGACCGTTGTTCGAATGACTCACTTTGCGAGTGTGCTGGATACCCCCTGATATTCAATCTCACGATTGCGCACCCTGGCCGTTGTCATGACATCCAGCTCTTTTCCCCCATTCTCAGGTACACTTCCCTTCAACACAGGCACCTCAGGTCACTCATCACTGGCCAATCCATGTTCGGACGCTTCCGTGATACACGGTTCTGGACTAGACATTCCGCATGATGTATTCTTATCCATTACTTCTCAGCATTCCGGATCAGGCAGTGGCCCTGTTGAAGACATCAATGTTGACGATCTGGATAGAGTAGCCACATCTAGCTTTGAGTTGATCAGTCGTTTGGTCGATGCGGAAGGTCTTGCCGAAGTTGATCTGGTTTCCACAGATGCTTTGGATTTGGGAAGTTTTCTGTCGGCGGTGGACTATGATTCCGCGAAGCTAACAAAACCAACCACGACATCCACCCGCCGATCTGAGAGTGCTGTTTGTCCAACAACCAGCATAGGTAAGTTTTGTTCATGTCTGTTTTGAACCCGTTAAGTTGATTCTCCTGAATGGACTGTATTGCATATTCCGTAGCTGAGATTGTGTGATAGGGAAACGTGGATGGGTGGTTTGTGTAGAACAGTTCTGTCTTGACCGTCAGGCTAGAAAGCAGCCGCTTTACAACAAGGGCGGCACGCAGAGAGAAGAACAGTGCTTCCAAGAACGAGATGGTCTTTCCACCCAAAGCACTGCTAAGTTTTTTTGTCGTAGACCCACTTCATTTGATGAGTTTTGCTAAAACAAACTTTTTTTGATAAATTTGTCATTTGTGATTCATGTCTAGCGGCACGTGTATCGTCATCATCATTTCGAGTGGATGGCTTAGTGGTTCGAGTGCAACTCTGCCGACCGGAAGATGCGTGGTTTGAACCCGATTAGCAGTAAACCGCATTTATTCCCAGTAATCTGGGAAAATGGGAGTGGATAGCTATACATTCGAAGCCGTACCTGATATAATTGACGCGTAAATCCAGAAGTGACAGCGGACTTTTGGTTGGGGAGATCGGGGAGGAAACTATGCGTTGACGTCAAGGATGCATGGATGCCACTGAGCCTGTGATTGGGTCGAATCTGTCGATTTCCCGAACCATCGCTATATCCCTTCTCGGGGTCTCCGTCCAGGGAGACGGCAATGACCAGCGCAACTGAGTTTGCTGGTAATTGCTTTCATACTTCGCTGCCAAGTCATTACTTGACTTCCCCGGACTCGTTTCCACCCTTCACGTGGTTCTTCAAAAGTACCTTTCGAGGAAGTCGGTCGACTAGCATACGGAGCACGTTTCTGATCTTCCGGGTTTCCCACCGGACTCATGCGATGCTCTTACGATATGGATTGTCAAACAATGAAAGTTTTTTTGACATCCTTGGCGCACAGCGGCCAGGTTTCTGATTCATATAGTAATATGGAGAGCACCGCAGCACTGCAAATTCGACCCTTGACCGATAAGCTATTGTCACGTCTACGTCACACGACGCAGGTTCACAAAAGCTGTTCTTGCCTTCCCAATCTGAATAGAAATATCGTCTTACGCTAAACCACCGGGACTGGTACAGCTGCCCAGGTGGAAAAACTTGTTTATTACCTCAAGTGGCTCATCCATAAGCATGAGGCCAGGGTTCGAGCCTGCCCAGTCTTTCAGTAGCACCTTACACTTTTGTTGTATCTGTGCGGTGACCGAGCTATGGGTTACGCCTGCAGTGCGCCTGCCAGACTACGCGATAGGGAGAAGTCAGAGGACTGCGAACACGGCTGTATTGCCAGGACAAAACACAGAATGTCTGCGTAAATATATAGGATGACTAATTGGCCAAATACGGTCGTTCACTTGTTCGCTCCGTACAGCCAATGGTGATGTTCCGGTCGTGAACATTCTCAGGCCCACTACGCTGGTCGTGTGTTGCTAGGCCGTGTTTGGTGGGAGCCGCCGACTCACCTACTTTCCGGACGTGTCGTACCGATGGTG
The DNA here is from genome assembly GCF_000715545.1 of Opisthorchis viverrini. Lineage (NCBI taxonomy): Eukaryota > Metazoa > Platyhelminthes > Trematoda > Opisthorchiida > Opisthorchiidae > Opisthorchis > Opisthorchis viverrini. The sequence goes on from NW_008751761.1 coordinate 43,621, forward strand.
ACCTTGGGGATACGTCACTCTGTGCATATGTGCTTTTTCTTCTGTCTGGGCGCGCCCTGACA
>NW_008751761.1:54913-56385 GCF_000715545.1 Opisthorchis viverrini
TAGGATGACTAATTGGCCAAATACGGTCGTTCACTTGTTCGCTCCGTACAGCCAATGGTGATGTTCCGGTCGTGAACATTCTCAGGCCCACTACGCTGGTCGTGTGTTGCTAGGCCGTGTTTGGTGGGAGCCGCCGACTCACCTACTTTCCGGACGTGTCGTACCGATGGTGACCTTGGGGATACGTCACTCTGTGCATATGTGCTTTTTCTTCTGTCTGGGCGCGCCCTGACAACTTTGCAGGTGTAAAGCGCATGCCGAACCGCGAGGCAGAATTATTTAAATTATTTACTATTGCTTGAATTACCATGGAGTCAAATCCAAGAAGAGCTATGTCGTCTGTGTACTCGATATTCGTGGGCGAACGCTCCTGGGGTTCTTCAACCCCACACGCATTAGAGTCTGGTAGTGAGTCATCCATGATCGCATCAATGACGAAGTTGAAGAGGAAAGGTGAAGGAGGATAGCCTTGTCTGACACCACTTGATGCGGTGACATCAAGCGAGAACTTCCCGTAGACCTTCACACGGCGTACAGCGCCTTAAGTTGGGTCAAGAATTTATGGGGGACACCTTTGCTCCACAGACACTGCCGTTGTCACTGACGGTCCACAAAGGCAGCTTTCAGACCAAGAAACAATCACTGTTGGTTGCTGAAAGCAGTATCGCTGTTTCAGGATCTGTCGGAGGGGGGAAGATATGATCGATACATCATCTTGCATGACGGAACCCAGCTTGGTTTTCATGGATCTGTCTCCCTGTGTTCAGTCAAACTTCGAAGGACAAGACCAGAGAGCACCTTCGATGCCACAGCTAACAGGCTGATGCCACGGTGGTTTTCGCATAGCGTCCGTGTGCCCTTTTTGAAGATAGGGATAACTGTCGACATGCCCCATTCTGCAGGCACCTTCTCTTCGTTCCATATAGCACCAATAAGCTTTGTTAGGTGGATCACCAGGAATTCCTCGCCTTCTTTGAAGAGGACTGGATATAGACCGTCCGGTCTTGGTGCCTTGTCACGTTTTAGCGCGAATATTTCGCATTTTATTTCTTCCGACAGACTATCAAGTTTTATATTCCATTCGCCTGTATGCATTATCTCCACAGGATGTCTTGCAGGAGGCCAGCTGAACTGCTCTTCGAAGTGTTCGGCCCAGCTTTCCAGTCGACGTTTTTGTGAGTGAATCAATGAGCCATCTTTTTCACTCATCGTTTCCCTGACCGTTGCCTTCCTAGGGCCAGTCAATCGTATCAGTTGATAAAGGGCACGGCTGTTTCCCGTAGCAAAAGCCTTCTCCATCTCCCGAGCTTTCGATGTCCACTAGAGCTCTCGGTCTTTCCTTAGACTCTTCACTATTTGGCGTTTGAGGGATTTGCGTGCGCCGTCTTACTCGTTGCCCGCTGGTATGGCTTTCCGGGCATCAGTCACGGATAGCGATCTCGATGAAAACCAGCGGGCTTTTGGGCGGATTG
>NW_008751761.1:56580-91859 GCF_000715545.1 Opisthorchis viverrini
ACCGGTGGCTGATGGCCACGTGGTCCAACTGGGTCCACGGTTGATTTGTAGTTGGCGGCCGCCAGGTTACACGATGTGAACGTATATGTTGAAAGATCATACTTGCCAGAAACAGTTCGTGATCAGCACACAACTGAATTGGTCGCTCTCCGTTGTCTGTTCGGAAAGCATTGACTGCGAATCGACCGCCCAAATGTAATTCCAAGAGCTCATATGACTTACTTGAGCATTTGAATCGCTTGCAAGGATCACAGTATCAGTGCATTTCGCTTGACGAATGAGCTCGGATAGCTCTTGATAGAAAGTATCCTTCTCCGCCTCAGAACTGCGGTCCGTTGGGTCAGAAGCCGACACTACAAACAGGCACCGCTTTTTATGCCGAGAGGCATTGAGCTTAATTGAACCGGATAACCGGACAGCGCAAAGACGACTGTTCACCGCGATCCAATCCAGCAAAGCTCATTCAGCTCTGGAGCTGAGTGCAACTCCTTCGCCATATATTCCACGAGTCATCGCTTCTGGGTCACCGGACACACGGAGGGAGAAATGTGAAAGAGCTGAGTTCATCCTTGGCGTTCTGAGATGCATAACCACGCTCGGGTCTTGTATGCGTGTTTCGGAGACACAACATACATCAATTTTAAGTGAGTATAAGGTTTCAGTAAACAGTATCTGTTTGCTAATTTGTCATGGCGTGCGTACGTTAAAAGCTCCTATATAGAAAAGATCTTGTGAATTTAGAAAGGTTATTTTGTTCATTGTTACTAGGCAGCGAGGCCCTTCGGTCAGATAATGGACAGTCAAATGACCTTGCGACGTTTGCTTGTGTAGTGAGAAGGGGTTGGGAGGGGACATCGGTTGACACCGAACTGCACGGGTAAATGATACTTCCAGGTTGCCCAGACCGAGGGAGGCGGGTTGGTTGAAGTACCCCATCTTGAGCCTTTGACTCAAACGTCTGACTTACGGGGCAGCATGCAGTAGAGTTTTCTTTGGGGACCCTGCCCGGAGCCGATAACTCAACAGCCCGACCTGCTTGGCTGTATGGGGTTGGCTCAACCCGAGTGCGCAGACAGTAGGGTGTTACTGTTTCATTCTTGATGCGGCTGCGCACAGCAGGTGCCTTTTGAGCAGCACCGGACTCTTTGGTTTCAAAAGTATTTCGACCGTATTAAAAATGCGCGGACGATTTTACGACTGCCTCCAGACCGCCCGTAGCACGATTACTTGTAGTGCGGGGTTTCGCTGCTCTTTGCCTCACTGGTCTTCGTTGGCCTTCCTGGAATGGTTGCACCTTGTAGAACGTAGTTCTAACCAGTGTAGCCTGTGGGATCATTGTAGCACTCAATCCCGACCATCACATCAAGGTGGCAGCTTTAGGGCGGTTATTTAACGTAGCCATGGTCGAAAACACAATAACGCTGAGTTTGCATCATCCCAGGATGTTGCTTTGGCACTAAGAAACACGGCAACTGCGGTACTCCTAGTGTGCCAAGTGCTGGGTAGGGAAAATGACAAACGGCTCATAAAAACCGGTTTTGGAGTGCTCTTCAATTCTAGACGGTTTTCGGTTTGAAATCTATGGTTGCTACTACCGCCCAGTTTGTCGGAGTCTTATGTGTTTTACTGTTTCAAGCCCCTGAAAGCTGCACTGCCGGCATATCTTTGGTCAAACAAACATCGATGTACAGACTACAATGAATTCGCTCCTTTTTTGTCCCTTGAGGTGCAATATTCCTGCTTAGTGTTAGGAGATTGTCCTACTCTCCACCGTCTATTGTTCCTTAATTAGAATGCAACTATCCGGGTCTTGTGACCTCACCCATCTCCAGTTTCTAAGCTGTCTACTGTTCCATTGTTTCCGGTATCGAGGGCGGAGTTACGCCTATACCCGTTCTCCTTTGTTTGTCCCACCCACCCACCACCTACTCTTTTCATGTCTGCATACCCGATATCCAACTTTCCTGAACTCCCATATCTCGGAGCGTACACCTTATATGCATGTCATGCGGACCCTGAGTCGAGTTCCACCGTACAAGCGATTTCCAACATAAGTCTCTAACTGAAACGACGTCATTGCTGAAGTTCTAATTTAGAAATAGAGAAAATTCGCAGCGAAAGCCATGATGCCAACTCCCGGTTTCCTTTCAGAACTGCTACAGTGCGTGCCCCCTTCATCTGCAGACTCTTGCGTGGGATATCTCCAGACGTTCGATCGTACTGAAGCAGGCCACAGATCTTAGTGATTCCCCATTTTGTTCCCCTTTCTACAATTTAGCTTCCACTAATCCCTGTGTATCCAAAGTTTGGCAGTCCATCTGTTCCAAACAGCCGTTGTACGAATTTGATAGTAACGTCTTCAGGAGTGGCCACTGATATGGGTTTTCGCTCAGCCGCTCCACAGAAGATGGATTTTTCTCGACACTGTTAGTGTCTGTTGCGGTCTCGAAGATATCTGGTCCTTTTGCGATCCCGTCTGTTTGTGATTTGCAACTAAGCCTAAACTGAAAGCTTTCTGAACGGCCACTATGCACCGGTGACTTGAAGGCATTGTATGAGGGACATCAGCGCAGAAATTCCTCATAAATTTCTACTAGCCTCCCATCGTTCAATCAATAAATTATTGTCGTTCATTCCTTCCCATTTTCAAGAGCGTGTGGATGATGTTATCGTGCATCGCCCTTACAGATTCCAACGTACCTGTCACTCATTAGTTTCTCAGTTTTCATTTTGAACTTTATAGCACTGAACATCGAACTTACAAAGATTCTCGGATGAAAGTTATTCAATCCGTTCTCGGTTCCTCCATATTACCATTTTCCCTCAGCCTTCCAACGACACACACTGCTGTTCCTCACTTTCCCTGGTCCAATATTCTTGGACTCATGGTCTCCAATATCCCCATCTAGTTCGCTGATTTTAGACTGAGCGACCTGGCTGTATCCCAGCCCTCGGCAGTGAAGCATCGGTGTTGAACACTGGTGTCATGCTGTCGATGATGATGATGACCTCGTGCTTCCTCCGGGTGGCATAACAGCTAGGCACCGGAAGGGTGTTGCAGCTGAATCATCGTCATCATCGACAACGGAACATCAGTGCTCAGCACTGGTGCTTCGCTACCGTACAATCATAATTTACTTAAAACCCACATTGTGTGGAAAAGAATAAAAGTGGGCGGGGCAAGGATTAGTGCTGGCCTACCACAATCATTTCTAGGTGGCTTAAGACACTCATTCAGATAGTCTCGATAGAACCGGACAACCAGAGTGCCATTGACATCGATTGGCGGTCATATGCTACGGCTTCTCCAGCCACGTTCAATGACTGCATGTCCAGAAGCACAAGCGTGCACTTTTATGGTGCAAAGGCATTTCAAAGACAGTCTGGGCACATCTGACCTCTCTCATCCGTTTCCGATGTGCCCCTTCGGCTAACCATGTGCGTGCTAACTCGTCCAACCTGGCCAGTGGTAGATTGAATACTAGATAAATAAATCAGCTGGTCCCCTTTCATCATCTGTTTTCCAAGAACTTTATTCCTTTGGACAGCTGTTCTTCGTTGTCGGGGTTAATCTGTCACCGCGAATGTGTTGTTGGGTCGGTCACCCGTTCACTAATTGTGGTCTTTTGCTTCACCATCATTTTCTGGACTTCGATTTGTCGCTTTTTCATCCACCTTCTTTTTTCAACTTGCTAGGTTCCTTCCCTGCGTTGCAATCATACGTGGTTTCACTAACCACACCAATCCCTGACGCAGCGTCAACACCGGCTGTTCTTGGATCTCCTCTGTCCTCGTCCATCGAATTATCTTCATCATCTGATTCTTCCAAAGTGACAACCTCTTGTTCGACGAGCAACAGTTTGCTCGATCGACTACCTCCGTTGCGTGCAGCTCCACTGGTTGTAACCACTCCTCCATCACAAGACACGGTACATTACAACACAAATCCCACATGCCAGATCGCCTACTCAAATGGCTCGCAACCTCGCAACGTAACTAACAGTGTCTTATCTCCTCTCAGATCTCCGGCAGATAGGGGCTATGCGAATTATACAACTCCCACCCGAGTACATGCGAATTACGTCGCATTTCCCCCGGTCCTTGGCGGCCCCAGTGCCGCCAGCCTGAATGAATTGAACCACTTCGCACATGACTTCAATGGATCCAATCCAGCATCGGTTTTACATTCGCCTACTCAACAACCTCTCTCTTCTCACATCAGCCCAACGCCGCAACAACCAAGCCCGTTTGGTCGTACCACCATCCATTCAGCTGAAACCAACCGTCGATCACTGGCTCCTGTGAACTTACAGTATTCAACGTTGGTTCAAGCATCACCCGTACCACCTTTGGTTCGGTTGTTCGCAGATTCCCACCATCCAATTGTTCCCGGTTCTCACCAGCCTCGTGTATCTCATACCCATTCATCGTCACTATCACAACCAGTCTATTCTATGCTAGCTATCCCTCCAAATATGAAGATGGCGTTACCGTCCTGCTGCACTGGTGGAAGCCTTACTCCCGCTCCGGTTCAGGCGCGGGTAGCCACCGTGTTTATGAACGGAACACATGGTGCTGGCGACTATCAACAGGCGTATTCAAGTCGGAACCAAAGTTCTAGTTCTCTTACACCCAACTTGTTACCAGTCTATTCTCCTATGGATTCTGCCCCAGCGCGAGGGGTTCCTTTCGATTTGCAATCGCTCAATGTCAATTCCAATACACTATACAATGCCAGTTTGACAGCTGCCAACCCATCACAGCTGGCCACTGCTAGGTCAGGCTTTACCCAAGGCGGTGCGGCTACCCTAATCAGTCAGCAACGTCGCGGTCATACTGTTTTTCCTTCGAAACCGGAAGGCCTAGAATTCCACCAGCATCAAAGCTACCGCAATATGGATCGCCGAACGAGGTCATCCATCCAACCGAAGGGTCATCGGCGACGCTCGAATACGAAACAGCAGCAACAGCAATCAGCACCATCCAGTGTTGGATGTGACCCGAATAGTGCCGGTTTCTACCCATTAGAACAAGTCCACGTAATGTCTCGGGAAAAATGTACTTCTCAGATTTCACCTGTCCAGGTACGCCTTCCGTTTACGGTTTGTGGAAGTAGTACGCACCGTTCTTCTTCTTGCCTGAAAATGTTTTTTCTACATGTGTGTTTTTTCCTACAAGTTTTTCCTCACGTGATGTGTTTTTCCTACAAGTTATTGCCTCACGTGACTCGCATGTTTCTTAAACGGACTCCGTCTTGGCGGTTTTCTAGTGGGTGAAGGAACTACGCGGAACCTCCAGATATAACCTCCAGGTATAACTGTCTAACTAACCGTTCGAACAGTCTCACTGTTAGTTGGTTGACGAGTGACCAAGTTCGTAGACGAAGTTGGGCCTGCTCGAAATTCGTAGCGGCCCTCACTCCGAAATCCGATGGCCAAATTCAATCAAGCCTTTTCAGCAGTAAATTTATACTTTGCATCACCAAATTCATCGCCGGATCGCCATTGACGACGTTCTGGTCGCAGTACAAATACACGACATTCACGTATTAGGTCTTGACCAACTTCAATCGGGCGAATAAGTAAGTGACAGTGGGACAAACAATGGAGACTGTTGTCCATACTGGGCTGTTGTGGCCATGAGTTTGGTTCGTCCTCATCATCAGTGCGAGAACTGCCGTATGCAGGCAGCCACTTCGCCAGAATCAGTTGATCAAACTCGTGGGGCGAATGGTCCGATCACTGTTCCTGAGCCGATGTCTAAATCACTTGGCTAGGCAATACCACTTGACGAAACTAAGTGAGAGATTCATTTCATCACCATCCAACTCTGGTAGCTAATATTCTGCCAACCCGTCCACAACGTCTTTCCATCCGCAGTTATTAGAATTTGTAGGTTCATCCAATACACAACCTCACTCGTCCTCTCTTGGTATCTGGATGGTTGCTACATTAAAGTTCGTTGTGCTGTTGGGCTCAGCACTTCAGCTGGATCCTCCTATTCGAGACATGCGATATCTTTGTTGTTTGAACGTATGAGCTGAAATTGGCGCTGACGTCGAGGTGGTTGGCCGGAATTCAAAAAAAATCGTTCAGCTGTAACACTCTTTCAGTGCCTAACTGTCATGCCACCAGAAGGAAGCACGAGGGCCGGAATACTGCCAGCTTGCCCAATCCTAGAAGGGAAGTCGGGAGCCAGAGGTCGGGTTCGAACCACTGACCTTCCGATCAGTAAATTCGCGCTCTACCCACTCAGCTGTCTCGCCGGAATTCACCGTTAAGTTCGATGCTGAATGCTTGAATCGGAAGGTTGTGTACGGTCCCAGCCACTTGAACCAACACTGGATCAACGCCCCCGAAAGGTCTGTTTGAGTAGGTGCTATTCGGGACACCGAAGAAACGTGCTTATCTGGGTATACTCGAAATAAAGCAAAAGCTAAGGTGGCTACTAGGCACATCCGTCTTCAGGTGTTCGACGATCGTTGTCTCAGAACCATAGCTCGTGTGGGTTAGTGTCGGCGAATCCGTAACGAGGCAGTTAGAAAGCGAGTTTTCGGTTGTGCAGTGGGCTCTTCCATTGAAGAATGTGTCCAGCATCAGAAGCTGCGTTGGTTGGGAAATGTGTTACGTATGCCCAACCATCGTTTGCCGAAAAGAGTGCTGTTTTCCATGCCCAACTCAGAGTGGCGTAAACAGAGAGGTGGCCAACCCCTGACTTGGCAGAGAAGTATGAATGAGGTTACGAAACGCTTGGGTGTTGTCGGTGCTACTCGCCTTCCAGGATGTGGTTGGAGACACCACAAGATATGGCTTCTAACCGATGTCAGTGGCGTTCTTATTGTCAGTTTCTATCCAGATTGCCTGAGTGAATGTCTGTAGGTGTGGGCACCTCGGAATGATTGTGGTAAGCTGGCACTAAGTCCCTTCCCTGTCCACCTTTACTCTTTTCTTCACAATAAGGCTTTCAAATAAATCATGGTTGTACGGCAGTGAAGCATCGGTATTGAGCACTGATGTCATGCTGTCGATGATGATGATAACGTTCTAATGGGGCAGTAGCTAGTAGCTTTGCCTATTAGGATCACACTCGGCACTGTACTTCGAAGCACTGATCACAACGGACAATCTCCTGATGCTGTTTCCTCTGGATGCGTGAAATTTAGGTAGCCAGCCCTACGTTCCGTATCGCCTTTCCTTCGCAATTTACGATTTACTTTTTTCTCATTGACTTTTGTATGACCATCTTCACAGTGCAATACTTGCTTTCGTATTATTGCAGCATTCATCCGTCGCACCTTTGTCGGCACCGGACTCCAGTTTGACGTGTTTCGTGGCGGGCACGTCACCGGTTCCCACGTCGATGATTCACCATCGGCGTTCCGATCCTCAACCGGGAGCGTACCCACCACCATCCCATGACTCACCTCGTGCCAGTTCACCAAGAGTCGCCAACATCACTGGTACCACCGCGGCACCGACCCTAATCACTCAAGTGCCCATTTTGACGAATTGTCCGTTGGAACCGGTTCTCCTCACATCACCCAACACACCTTCAAAACACAGTCCACACACGAGCTTTCCGTCGGCATCCGATGTGTCCCAACGTCACCAACAGACAGTGAACCTGTCCATCATTTCTCCATTCTTGCACTCGACGACCGGAGAGTCCGCTACTGCTGCCTCCGTCTCTCCCAGTATTGATTGCTCTACGACGCATTTACCAGCAGCCATGCATTCGAGCAGAGTAGTCCGAGGAGGGTTCCTCCGATCCATGAGTACAAGCAGTACTGGTAGCGCGGTTTCGGTGGACTCAGTGTCAAGTACGACCACGGGTTTGGGCTACGCATGTCAAATATGTGGAGATCGGGCATGTGGGAAGCATTATGGTAAGTGCACAATATTCTCCTACGACTTTCTGACTGAACATACTACTCATATGTTTGCTGGAAACCATTAGACAGCCGACTACCGGTTTCGTCCAATCATATAGGCGTTTTCATCATCCGTGTTCTACTTGAACATCAAATTGTACGTAACTGACAAACGGCACTAATTTGCACATTATCTTGGTGTTAACACGAGACTGAAATGAACCTCTCGTTTATGAATAGTATGTCCTGTTGGGATTTCTCGAATATGACGCCAATTGAAATGTGAAACTTCTATGCAGTTGAGTTCGTGATTGGCATCAACTAAATTTGCCTATGAGTGTACTTGGTCCATTCTCGTACCCTAACCTGTTAAATTGGGAAGTTTATCTTTCACCAACGGCTTTCCATTTACTTGAGTTCTACGAGCCAAAATATGTCACTTGTTTAGTTTCATTTTAAGGCTTGTTCCCATCACCATGCGTAACTGCGAACGTCTAACCGGCCGTTTCTCTGCTTCTACTTCACCCTCAACTCATCTTTCCGTCATGCACTTCTGATCTACTCAGGTGTATTCTCATGTGAAGGATGTAAAGGATTCTTCAGGCGCACTGTCAGGAGAGAGCTGGTGTACACATGCAGAGACAGTCAGTCTTGCCAAATCGATAGGCGTTTAAGAAACCGTTGCCAATTTTGTCGCTACCACAAATGCCTACAGGTGGGGATGCGGCGCGAAGGTGAGTGGTTGTCTGTAGCTTGTGTGTCGACTCCTGGTCCAGAATCTATCGACCAATCCTTTCTTCGCTATTGTCTTCTGTCTGTGGAGGGGGCTGGGGGCCGCACGGTAAGCACGTGCGGGTTGTGCGGGAAAATATTGCCTACTGATATTTTCTTAGTAGTGAGATTTTTCAGGTATACAATACAGGTGGGAAAACAAGCGTGAGATGGGTGAATCTCAGTGTTAGTCCGTCCGTTCATTGGACATCATTAGATTCGCATCGGTTTCTTTGGCATTTAGTGTTTCTCTTACACGAAATCGCACATATTTCGTGCATTATTCTGGTCCATCGACTCTATATTCCCCTTTCTGGACAATTGAGGTCTGCCCCTTCTTCCTTTGCCGAACTTTATACGTAACCTGGGATAGCGCAGGGATTGCAGTGCACACACACCTTCTGTGCTGCTGTCTAAGTCCATACACTTTTCACATCATGACTTCGCCTTCCTGGTCGTAAGATGTCCTGATATGGGTTTAAAACTTGTTTTGATGTTGAACTACGATGCCCAGATTTGACAGCTTCCCATAGTGTGTCCTGAATTCACATCGGGACCTGTTCTGAAGGATATCTGAGGGATATCTTACTCTGAGGTGACCGAGATGACCTGCGCATCTATCAGGGTTGAATCGCTATGTTGTGTCGGAATTCATGACAGCTGTTCACGTTGTCTTCGTGGCAAAACAGGTCCGCGGCAACTTGATATCGTTGCAGTTTGTCTCGCATACGGGTGGCGATTCCCCATGGAATTTGCTCTTAGTCCTGTTTTTGACGCGAGGTTAGACGCTTCGAGAATAAATCACAAGTGATACTTCGTTGCTTTGGAGAATAATATATTTAGCAACCTAAATTGTTGAAGTGATGACACGGGAATTCCCCTCAACACTGTTTGGTATTGGATTTGTATCAGGTTAATGTGTTTCGATGTATGAATAGCTAAACGAAACCTCTATCCTTATGCCTCTCTGTTCGTTGTAGCGGTTCAAGAAGAACGTAATCAGTTAAACCAATCATGTACCTCGACTGATTCTCCGGCGAATTCCGGCGCCGGTTCCCCAGATGCCCTCGGCTCTTCTTCCTCATTCAATGTAGACGAAACTCCCTTGCATCCGGATGACCAACCCACCGCGGTTTTCGATTATAAACCTATAGGGGAAAACGCACCGAAGGGATCTACTCCCCTCATCTCGCTGTCAACCACAAAACAGTATGACCAATCACACGAACAAACAGGCCAATCCAATTGTTCGACATCTTCCCGCGCAATCGACACTACTGGGCCGCTCTCCTCCATTTCGCCACCCCAGTCTTTGGACTGCATAGGCTCAGCCGAGAAGGTTCTGCACGATTATCATCAAAGTTGGCTGGCTCAGCGCAAAGGACAGGACATCCGAAAAGATCAGAATGCAGATGACGATAATTCGGTCAATGAGCAATCTGGCGCACAAATACAACAAGCGGATCTTCCATTCGTTGATGTGAGAAATTACTTTTCTATACTAATGGTGATAACTGATGGAACAGTCTCTCTAGAGGGGGCTGGGCGTTCTGTTGATTAACCGTTTATTCCTTAATCAGGGTAACTGCTGTCCGATATTACTGCTCCTCTGTGGAACCGGGAACTTGTTCAACAAAGTTCATTGCTTGGCCACAACAAGACTGGTTAAAGACGGTCTTTATGCATAGGAGATGGTTGCTGTTAAACCTGTTCGGTATTCCACGAATTCGTAGATCCTTTCCTTCTCCCGAAGGTCAAGGATGGTCCGCTTTGGCTATGCTGACTGCTATTTAATGCGCACACGGACGTGTATTGCCTTTATTCTGTTCAGCACAGCTCTGAAGATCTCTTCTTGCTATTGGGTTTTTTGTCGGTCTCTTGTGTACCATTGTCCTGTGTAAGATAGTGATCAGTACCTCGCTAGGTCTTCCCAAATTCAGAGTACTCGGTGATGTGGCGTGGACAGGTCCTGTGTAAGATAGTGATCAGTACCTCGTTAGGTCTTCTCAAATTCAAAGTACTCGGTGATATGGTGCGGACAGATGTGATAAACTATCCGCGGGTCCTATGACCGAGGTTTCTTTAGGTCTGTGCTAATCTCCCCAGGAAAGAGGCCACTCTCTCCGGAAGTCCACCAACCACATCCTGATGTGCGGCCCTTCACCAAAGATGGAATCCACAAGGAAAATTCCGTGAAGACGGTGTCTTTATTCGGTTTTACGAACTGGACCTTCTCCACCTCGACACGCTTATTGTTATCCTGAAGTATCCATTCTACTGGCAGCTCATGTTCGCACTATGGATCTTCAAGACCCCGATGACAAACTATGGTGTATTCTTTCTGCATCCCGCTGAACGTTTTTTTCATTGTGTGAATGGTGGGATGTTGTATACTGGTTAGTTGCCTTTGTATCTGTGGTTGTGGTTGGAAAGTTTGTCTTCAATTGTGCTCCTCTTGTGGCCCACTATATATTGAAGATGTTATGTTCCTTCTGTAAGCTTGTAGTATAACAACGAGTAGTTTGCATCTATCATTGGGAGTAATACAAAAAATCCACCTACGTTTGGCGTCATTCCGTATAGTAACCCGACCTTTTTTGATCTTTTATCAGTGTCCCGCACAGGAGCTACCTCTGCGTGCTCTACTCGCCTGGTCCGAGCAAGTTCCGTTTTTCACCAACTTTCCTGACGCCGTGCGGTTAACACTTTTGAAATCCGGTGAGTGTCCCGAGTGCTCATTTGCCAGTTTTACTGTTCTGATACACGCTAGGGGATTTTTATCGGCGCGCATTGTTTCAATACTGTTCACATTATCTTCTCGTCTCTCGTACTTCTGTCTACAGCTTGCTTCGAATTGTTGCTCTCCCAATTGGTCTTCCGGTCTACTCTCCGTTTTTCCGATCAAACGTCTCTTGATGGTTCTCCGAATGAGGAACATTCTGATCCAGAGTATGAACTACTTACTCACTCTCAGTCACCCAACGCACCTTCCTCAGGTGACCAGCCACCAATAGGATCGAACCGTTCCGAAAAATCCGTCCCTAACTTTGTCCACGCTGCAGCTCTTCAATTGCACCCGCTTCGGTTGCAACCAGCGGAACTGGGGAGCATAAAATTAATCATCCTGTTGAATCCAGGTAATTGCCATACCCGTTCCAATCTCCACTCTATTTATCCGTTGCTGACGAGGTCGACCGAAAGCGGTGTAAGAGGGAAAAAGTAGTATGTTTGAACAAAATTTGGTGCAACTCCGTGTCTTGCATTTTATGTAGCAGCTCGTTCAACATTTCAGTTCCGGTTTAGTTTCTCAGCTCACGAGATGGTCTGGTTAGAGAAAAAATTTACTGACCGGAAGGTCCGTGGTTCGAACCCGACCTCTGTCTCTCGACTTCCCCTATCCAGGCAACCTGGCAGTATCCCAGTCCTCGTGCAACCTTCGGGTGGCATGGCCGCTAGGCACCGAAAGGGTGCTCCAGCTGAATGGTTTACGGTTTTCGCAAACCGTGTATCGAAGTGGAACGTTTGTAGCTGCTACAACTTCGTTCATCGTGGATAATGAGACCGAGGGAATGGAAGCGTTGGAGACGATGCCCCCATATGTACATTGACGACAAATGGACTTGTTTGTCCAATGTGGGCGATAGCTTTGCTGCAGCACCTCCATTGGCTGCGTGACACATCCATACTTGTCAGGGTTACTAACCATTGGTTTGTCTCGTCCCGCCGTCCCTATCCGTGGAGACGGCAGTTAACAGTGCGAATGAGTTGACGCAATCAATGATGAGTTGAGCTTTTGTGCTTCATTGTCAGGTCATGGACTGAACGAAAGTCGTTCAGCTGTAACACCCTTTCGGTGCCTAACTGCCGTGCCACCAAAAGGAAGCATGAGGACTTGGATACTGCCAGGTTGCCCAAGCCTAGACAGGGGAAGTCGAGAAGCATAGGTCACGGACAGTTTCGATTAGTAAATTCGCGCTTTAATCACTGAGGCATCTGGCTTCCGGGGTCATGGACTGACCTTCCCCGAGATCGTCCCCATCCAGTACCGAGCAGGGCACGAGGGCTATATGAGGACGAAAAATGACACTACATTTCTGGTTATCGACCGTGCTAGCACGGACGAGCCTATGGTTTGGCGTGAGTTATTTTCACACACACACAAAATCCTAGATATTGAAGATATCGCAATGTCTTATTCCGCCGCAAAGACCATAACGTATCCCGTGAACCAGGATAATGTCGAAACAAGTAGGAAGCCGACTTCAGCCAGTCACTAGGCTCGTTACTATCATATATCTCGACAGATGCACTGATCAGGNCCACCAAAAGGAAGCATGAGGACTTGGATACTGCCAGGTTGCCCAAGCCTAGACAGGGGAAGTCGAGAAGCAGAGGTCACGGACAGTTTCGATTAGTAAATTCGCGCTTTAATCACTGAGGCATCTGGCTTCCGGGGTCATGGACTGACCTTCCCCGAGATCGTCCCCATCCAGTACCGAGCAGGGCACGAGGGCTATATGAGGACGAAAAATGACACTACATTTCTGGTTATCGACCGTGCTAGCACGGACGAGTCTATGGTTTGGCGTGAGTTATTTTCACACACACACACACACACACATAAAATCCTAGATATTGAAGATATCGTAATATCTTATTCCGCCGCAAAGACCATAACGTATCCCGTGAACCAGGATAATGTCGAAACAAGTCGGAAGCCGACTTCAGCCAGTCACTAGGCTCGTTACTATCATAATCTCGGCCAAATCACTGATGGTCAGGTTTCCTCTCCCATGAAGGATGCTGCCTCCGAGTATTCACTGAGCAGCTCAGGAGGTCGAGTGCTAGGTCGCAGGGCAACACACGGAAGGAACCCCTTCCTGTTCCCTTATTCCGCCCAACCGACGCTGCACCGATGCAACACCGACGTACCTGGCAATTCCAGAGTTTTTTCAACGTGATATGTACAACATTCTATCTTTCTCAGAAACGTTCTCACTTACAAATCCCCTTAGTGAGATCATTTCGGTAATTCAGCTGTTTTTTTCAATGTCATTATCCCTTTTCCTGCCATATTTTCCGACGGTCGAGCAGCTCTCCGTCGTGGAGAAACAAAATCATCGTGCTCACTTTGGGCACTCTCATCTGGTCTGATACAGTGCGAATGGTACCATCAATCCAAAAAAGCGAATACGATATATAATAAACGGATGCTAAACTTCATGTTTCGCTTGAATGACATGGGAGCGTCGCATTTTCGTGCAAACCCGAAGGCAACAGAAGGCATACACCAACTAGCCAATGACATGACAGGATATTAGATACTCTACAAAAATTACATAGGCACAGCTAGGCACAGAGGAAGCACCCATTCAACTGCGCACTGACAATGTCTCCTCGACTGGGGACGAAACGTTTGCAAACCAATTGCCAAGCTCGGCGAACAGATCAACTGTCATCTGATCAACCACCAGTAAACCTGAAGGCATTTTCTCTTCCTGTATATAAATCAGCATCAGTATTTCAACTGTTACCGAAAACTAGTCTTGTGCCATCAAATAGCGTCTGTTCGAAAGTCCAGGAACGAAGGTCTTGTGCATGCCTGAGGAACTACCGCTGTTTGTCCCTGGGAATTGTTTTTTAGTATCCGACTACCATTCAATAAAAAGCTACTGATAGGGCATTCGTTTATTGAGCTCGAGATAGCTCAGTGGTTAAGGCGCGAACACACTGGCTGAAAGATCCATCGTTCGAATCCATCCCCAGCATCTTGACTGTTCTTTTTCAAGCCAGGTTAACTTGACACTATCTCAGCCCTCGTGCTCTATTTGGGTGTTACAGCTGGACGACATTCATTTGTTAGTCTTCATTATGTGAAATGGTAAGGAAATTAAATCCTCACACCCTGGCGTGGTTAAGGTCTCGATTTGAACCGAACCCCCAATTAAAGGATTTGTTCAAGCAATGTACACTCTGATAGTATAGTGTCCAATACTTGCGTTCTTTGTGCATCGTTTTCGCGTCACGTCTTGCCCGCTGTCTCCGTCCACAAGGTTGATTGTTTTACTAACCCACTCTCTAAAACCGTTTCGCACGGTCGGGAAGCATTTGATGTCATTTTTTTTGTGTACCTAAATAAAACGCAGCGATTTCCTCAGTCAAATGTGAGTTTTCAAGATCAATAGACTTTTCATAAAGGACACTACTCACAAGGTTGCTGAAAACTCTCGACAGCCCACAAGGTTGATTGTTTTACTAACCCACTCTCTAAAACCGTTTCGCACGGTCGGGAAGCATTTGATGTCATTTTTTTTGTGTACCTAAATAAAACGCAGCGATTTCCTCAGTCAAATGTGAGTTTTCAAGATCAATAGACTTTTCATAAAGGAAACTACTCACAAGGTTGCTGAAAACTCTTCGACAGCCCATGAGCCCTTCTTGGGGCTCATCAGTTGAGTCTCTCCTGAAAACCAAATTGATTTGCAAATGAGTGTTTTTACCGATAGACTTTGTTTGTCAGGCCATCAGTGCACGCATGTCTACCCATATTCTCTTCTACAATCCACAGAAACGGTTGGCTTGCCTTCGGAATACAGGACCCAAGTTGAATCTGCTCGTGATCAAGTCTATGCCGGGCTTGAGTACAACTGCAGTCAGCTGTGGCCAAATGCTCCGCATGGTCGTATGGGACGCCTATTGCTGCGTATTCCAGCACTACATCTTCTTGCGTTGCGTGTGCGAGCTCTGCTAGACGATGGCTCTGGTGTGATACGTATACTTGACCTACTAGAACGGCTTTACAACAGCTCCTCGGAGAAAACTTCAACCCCCGTACGCGTACTGGAACAAGAAGCAATTATCGAACCGACAGACCTACCTCCTCACCCCGGCAGCTCACCATCATTGCCATCGACAGATCAGGCGAAATCGAGTCCGTTAGAACCCATCCCCTCGTCTACCGATTATATCAACCTGTGATGGCTGTGTTTCCGTTCACGACTATTTTGTGCCTCTCCCGACAACGGCCGTTTGCTGTCCACTGAGGTTTTAGAGTGCCTTGTCCGACCCTGTCCCAGTTGACTACGAAAACTGGGAGATTCGCATGGGCCCCTCAGCTGTTTTGTACAGTCCCACGTCAATCCTACCACATAATGTGATAGTCTCGAATATCACTCACTGACCCTTCCCATACCTCACTCGATCGATGTATTTTCTTTCATTTGTAACTCTCAACTTCACAACATTGGCGATGGATGGTCTTATCATGTGTTCTTTTTTCGACAATCTTTTGTGATTAGATGTCGTGGGGTTTTTTGTACAATCGTCCTTTCACTATTTTCTGCCTTTTTTTTACCCCGTTTGTACGCCTCAGGGATACTGAGTCCTTTTTAAATTTGAGCCCAGGAAATGTTTGGGCAACCAGTTTAGTGATAATCGCGTTCCGTCTGTTCCTACCTCAGTACGATGTGTTTCCTGTTTTTTTTTGTGTGGACACGCACACTGTTTCGGACAATCTACCTCAGGTTTTCTGACACTTTTTACACGGTATCATACTGACACACCTCTTTTTTATCTTTAATTTTATATCCGTACCTATTTTCAGCCTCACCCCGAGTAAGCGTTACCAATCGATCTCAGGACCTCACTCTCTCAGACCAGTGTGCGTTGGTCGCGGTGTGACGCGCTTTATTAATGTGTATTTTTGTCCTTCTAGTTTAACCATATCAATTGTTTTGGCCCTACCGTCCCCGTATGCAACATTACGAAGCTCGCCGACCCCAACATCTTTGTTTGTGAACGTACTCAGTTCATCCCATTTTTGAGGTGTCAGAGCTTAACTCGTAGACAACTGGTTGTTTAAATGGATCACAGAATTTCTCACTCTGCACTTTTGATGCAGTTGGGTGTGCGTATGTGTTTTGTTCCGGTTCTTGTACGGGATAACACGGGTTCACCGATTCAACCACAAGTCTGACCTGGAGCTTAGGGACTGAAATTCGCTCATCATTTGGAGTTCGTAGGAGCTGGTGTATCCGGTGACATCAAACTCGATCCCATTGGGTCATTTCACTTCTCCAAGGGGTGTAACAGACTTGTCTTATTCAAGAACACTCGTAATCTACGCCGCGTCAAGTTTTACTGGAATCGGTCTAGATACTGTTGTTCTGTCTTATTTCCTCACAAAAACGTGTTCAGTCGAAGCACCAATTTTTTTACGTAGTGTCTGGGCCTCAGCTGAGTCGAGATGCACTGACGGTAAATTGTTGGAGATTCATCGAATCCATCTGACTACTTGAATGTGTCAAGTAGTTCATCTTGCGGATCAAGAGGCGATGAGATCCTTCTAATGCAATGCCAATTGTCTCTGAGTCTCATCTCAATTGAAACTCTGTGAACAAAAACAAACTTGGTCCAGGCAAATGTGTGCATAGCTTCAAGTTAGTTCTCCACTCTTGTGTATGTATTGAATAGACTGTTCTCTCCGAAGCGACTTGGGAAAGTGTGTTAGTCTACCTAAGCGACTCGGTATCTCCTACGAGAGATACGTGTACAGAATCCACTGATATCCCAGATCGTATCCACTCGCAGTTTACAATAGGTGCGTAGATCGGTAGAGATGGCAAACCAAAATTGCTTCCAGCAACGGATGCCATAAATGGGTATTATGTAAAAGCTCCTCAAGATGTGCGGATTCAGCAAACTGTCAGGGGGCCCTTGACTGTATTATTCAGTAAAAAAAACCTGGCTGTCAAAATCTGCTGCCGTCAAGCAACACCTGATCTGCCAAAGAAAGGGTTAATCCTCTGAACAAAATCAGGAAATTCCAGGAGACCCGATTCCCGTCCTCAAAGCGACCTTAGTTGCATCTTTCGAGCAGCGCCCAATTCGGAACCCACCAGCGGTAGTAGATTGCCGAGGGAATTTCCTACGGGTTTGCAAACCTTAGAACACCATTCTTCCAGTAATGGTCTCACCTCTATCCTTTGACATTTTTGAAGAACCGATGTCATTACTTTTGAATACTTAGGTCCGCCTGCAGTCTGAAGCATCCACAAAACACCAGTACTCGGGCGCCATGATTTTTAATCACTGCAGTGACAGTTCTGTTGGAACTTTTAGATATATGCTGTTGTACTCGCTTTTTGCCTTGTGAGATACCAACCAATGGCTAGAGTGCCTGAAATGACCATCGGACCTCATATATGCTTAGAATCACCCGTCACATTTAGCTTGATCCAATATCCAGTCCAGTACATTTCGCCACTGTTCTTTACGTAAGCTGTGTAGACACTTCGGTAGCTACTTCGTTACTTGGGTGCTGAAGCTGTCTCCAAAATGACTCACGTCATGTAATACAATTAGACTGTCCACTTGTCGAAACTTTGGTAGTTCGACTGCGTTTATTGATGGTTGATCAGACGGCCACTGATCTGTTCGCCGAGCTTGATTATTGGTTTGCAAGCCCTTCGTTCCCAATCGAGGAGGTGTCCCCGCTGCGCGGTTGAGGGGGTTCCTTGACTGACCGATGGGTGATTAAGCTCGACAAGGTGACGTGTTTGCTTTCCATAGTGTGAGTCGGTTTGCCTGTCGCAAAAGAACCTTGGCGTGGCATCCCTTTTTCTTCAGTTTTCCCATTCGTTGCCAATTTTAAGAACAAAATAAATCGTTCAGCTGTGGCACCCTTTCGGTGCCTGACTGCCACCCGAAGGTTCAACGAGGGATACGATACTGCCAGGCAGCCCAAGACTAGACAGGGGAGGTCGTTTTCGAACCATGGACCTTCCGGTCAGCTATCTCGCCCCTTAAGAGCAACCACGAACTGTACACATTCCAATTCCTGTGTTAATTGTTCCTCGGAAAGTAAGGGCTAACAAGTCATCAATGAGAGGCGTTGTCCGTGCAGGAATTTCTGGTTTTCAACCCCAAACTATTATATTTCAAACGTTCTGGAGACCGCATTCCTGTGAAATGTTGGCTCCAATGTCCCCATTTAGTCCTTCGTCCATCGATTCTCTTTATTCCAACTCGGTTAAAGTCAGTAATTGACAAAAGGAATAATATTTGCGTGCTCTTTTTTAAGTATCTGGCGTGAAACACTTGACTGGATGATGACATGAATATGGCGCCGCTTTTGTTTGATGATGTCGAGAAAAAATCTGTCCCTTTCGAGCGACAGGCCAGCACGGGCCCACGTTTCATACTGTCCTAGAGGTAACCAGTTTTGGAGGAAGTCTTTGGATAACGGATGTAATGCGTTTGGGAAAGTGACATTTTGATCTGTAGTCGTATGTCAGTTGAAATTCACGAAACCGTTATCTTTCCGTTTGCGAACCATTTTGAATCGCATCCATTGGCTTTGATTTATAACGTTCGACAGTTCATTTGGGATGGGAGACTGAGTGGGACCTGAGACTACGTAACAATCGGGTTGTATTCGTCGTAACCGAGGGACGCTGTAACGTACACACATAACACACAAACGCGTATTAGACAAAGTGCGGCTACGCCGGTCATTAGTATGCAGAATCCTTTTGCCACACCCGCCTGGTGCGTTCCATTCAAGATGAGCGCATATTGAATTGCTCCTTCGGGACCGTTTGCTCGTGCCAAGCGTCTACATTTGTCCTTTTTTATTGGTTTGTAGCCAAGTCGAACACAACCGAATGCGACATTTCGAGCGGTGCGTTCCCGAGTGCTAAATCGCAGCTGAAATCCATATCGTCAGCTGTTTTGACCAAGACAAATAGCACACCGTTTTTGTATTAGGTTTAGTCGAATGTCAGACAGTAAAAAAACCGATCGAGAAATTTTTTGAACAGGACTTATTCCGCGATATGTTGGCATTCGGTCGTGGAATTAAAACATGCTGTTTTAAAACAGTGCCGTACAGACACTGATTGATTGATTTCTGTATGTTACCTGATCAATGTCATGCTTCAACTGGTTCCATGCACATAGTAGGGGCTGTTTTGATTTGATCAGCAGAGCTATACTTGTTGTTAAAACCTTGTAGTTTGGTAGTTGATCAGGTGGCTGTTGATGTGTTCGGCGTTTCGTCACCATTCGAACAGACATTTTCAGTGCACAGTGTGTTATCCCCCGGTTCTGTTCGCCAGGAGGCGATCCTTCAATTGCACCAAGGCAGATCGCAGTGTTCCCTTTCCGGAAAGCAACTCTTATGTTAGACGTGTTTAGGATCCTTCGGATGTCCCTGGTTTATATGGAATAACGGCAACACCAATCCATTGCCTGTTTGGTTCCGCTACCGATGTAACGGCGATAATACTGATAGGGGAGGCATGCGAGTAGTATGTTTTCTTGTAAATTCACTTTGCGTCTCTTGAAAGAGGAGATGTATTACGGAATTTGTGGAGTCGCTGTGTAGCATTTGCTTGGATTTGAGCAACAGTCAATGAATATCCAGCATAGTTCAGGAAGACGCGTTCAGGAGAAGATGGATGTTCAGTTTTTGTAAATAAGATGTATATGAGAGTTTCGCTTCCCTGTCCAATAGTCTAACTGGTCGGTTGACATTTTCTAATAAAGAATTCCACAGTGAAGGGCTTCTTCCTTTCACCGATAACAAGACCCTTCGCAATTGACGCCTAATCAAAGTAGCCTGATATCCACTACTGCAAAGTTTATCCTTTACTTCAATTTGAGCCCCTGTCCGATCAACTGCTTTTGTGCACGGAGCCCTTACACGCCCAAACATTGATGAGGCAATACTGGCGAATACCGACTTGGGATGGGCAGACGAGTAGTTCAAAACTCCCCCAGGGTCAGTTGGCTTCTGGCACACTCTGGTCTCTAGTTTTCCCCGGACCCTATGTGCCATGCAGTCTAAAAAGGGCAGTTTGCCCGAAGTTGTCTCTATCTAAATGTTACTAGAAGAAATTTATCAACTACCGCAGCACGCCACAGCCTAAGCGGGATCCTGACAACTCAGTAAAGAAGAAAGTTTTTATTTACCAGAATGTGCATCAGGGGATACCATCTAAGCACCGTTATATGGTACAAAATACTTGCTTTGGTCAGTTGTACATACCTCGCTGGTCCGACGTTAACTAAATACTGTTGCTACCTTGGTACAGAGAAGGCTTCTGTCTGATTTAAGTTCAGGTGGTCCATCTGCCAAGTTTTGTAAACTTTCAAGATCGTATGCACTTCTTTGGGACCAGGTAGGGTAAATTTACCGAACCAAATTCTTTGTGAAATTGGCCACAAATTATGTTGCACTATGGCGAACATTTTAAAGGAGATCTCTCCTTGAAACCGTGCCTCTCAGGGCTCAAGTCCAGTCAACAGTCAATGTCCCAACCATGGAACTATGATGATTGGTCTTGTTCGTCCAATCATATGATTTCCGGGCTGTCTGACTCGTGGCCAATCGTATTTTGTCTAGATTATTTCTACTCTTGCCCAGTCAGCTACCCCAAGTTACGTACAGTCGTATTGAAATACAGACTGGCGAAACAAGTAGAAGTTTATGCAAAGAGTCCGGTAACCAATCGATCGACCAACGGCCTGAAAGCTGAGATCCGAAATTCTGCCTCATCGATCGCCATACACATTCTGTCCATAGGATTGTCTCCGGTACTCCGCAATATCAGCTCGAAGTTGTTAACCTTCACGACGGCCACGCTGATCAATCAAAACTTATCCAACATGCGCGCAAAAAGCCTCGGCACAAGCTATCAAATTACTTTAAACTTAAGAACCAGACTTGATTGGGCCTATATCACAGTTTTATTGGTAGGTATTGCTCAAAAGACATCAGCTGGGTTGCAGGTGAGTCCCTTGCAAAAACAAATTTGTTTGCAAATAAGTGTAGTTCACCAATTCCGTGGAGTTTGGTTTCAAGTAGAACATAAGGTTGACGGAAACTTTGGGACTGCGCCTACTTGATGAGCCCCAAGAAGGGCGAAATCGGCCGTGGGCTATCGATCCATGGGCTGTCAGCAACCTTATAAGTAGTGTAATACGTCTGTACAGGTATGTATTCCTGTTTGTGATGTTGATGGCTTCCAGTATTGCAGCTGAATAAATAAAGACGAAATATCAACATGTCAAAGCCTTTGTTTTATTGATACATTATTCAAAAGCATGAGGATTTGAACCTCTAGGAAACAATGACATTTTTCACGCTGTAGACAGACCTATTGACACCACATGATTCATTGTCTTTAACAAGACAGAATATACTCTCTAGAAGAATGCAGGAAAATATGTCAAGAAAATCATAGAAAATAGCATTCCCGAAGGTACGTCTAGAAGTTCGTTGTGTGATTCCAAGCAATGATAGTACACATGAGAACCTGAGACTTTCCATGGCATGGTACATATCAGAGACCATTGGGACATAAAATCTGCTGCTTGGGGCAAAGTGTTGTGCTTCCGACGAACTTGAGTGTTGTCCGTTTTCTGTTGATATTTGTCAAAGGTAAGTAGGTGAGCTCTTTTCGAGAAATACACTCACTTGAAAATCAATTTGGTTTTCACGAAAGACTCAACTGAATCTCTCGTTTATGATGTTCTACAACCGAATATGCTGCACACAGGCCGCCTCATGTTTCAAGTAGAGCATAAGGTTGCTGAAAACTCGGAGACCGCGCCTACCTGATGAACCCCAAGAAGGGCAAAACCGGTCGTGGGCTGTCGAAGAGTTTTCAGCAACATTGTGAGTAGTTTCCTAGGTGAACCTGGCCCACTGACCAATGCACGCATTTCAACTACTCATTAGTAGTACAATTATTTAGAAAACAGCAATACCAGTTTCGAGTCAGGAAGATTCTGAAATTCAGATAACTGTTCTCAGATGATTATGAACAAACGGGGACGAGTTAAAAAGATGATTTCGCACTGTAAATCTGTAACATCTGAGTTCGTTCAAATTTAAGCGAGAAAGACGGTTTGTGCCTCTGGTACCACTGGCTTGAAGACTAATTTTCAGGAGCGCTTCTACACGCTAATGTGATTCCGCTTTTCAGGATTCCGGCAGCATCGGCATCAGCTGGTTGACACAGCAGGCAGTATCATAGAGGAGCGACCATTAGCCGTACGATCATGAGTTCAGTGTCAGGCGGTTGAACAAACCATCCATTTCGATCACAGCCTTGTCCTAGAATTAGATCGCCCCTTAACCGTGCCAAGAAAAAACGGTCACCGCCTATCGTATCAGTCGTCCTTAGCATGGCGGAATCTATTTTAAGTGGGGCGCTAACCTCTGGCACGCATTAGTGGTGCACATGGGGGATTCGTTAGATATTCCACGAAGGTTGGAGAGCACAGAAAGTCGTCCGCTCAACAACCCTTTTCGGGATACTTTCGATCACGACGAGTTGAATAGAAGGTGTTGCGAGTCGATCCACTGTGTGATCACACAACCTTCGTAATCAGTCTCTGTGCCCAGGTTCATTGTGCAGCCGACCGGAAGAAATAACGATCCACCCACTTGTTACACGACACTGGCTGTTCCCACCAATGGCTAATTAGTTGAATGCGTATTGTGACCATAACTTAGGAATCGTTTTTTTTAGTCAATTTAGATCATTCCGTTCTTATCCGCCAAATCCCTCCTAGTTGGGCTAGGAAATAAACCATCCTGATTTTCGCCGCGTAC
This sequence comes from Opisthorchis viverrini, assembly GCF_000715545.1. Taxonomy (NCBI): domain Eukaryota; kingdom Metazoa; phylum Platyhelminthes; class Trematoda; order Opisthorchiida; family Opisthorchiidae; genus Opisthorchis; species Opisthorchis viverrini. The sequence continues at coordinate 79,845 of NW_008751761.1, forward strand.
CGCTCGGTAACCAAGGCAACGTATACACAAACACGTCGAATCGGTTAAGAGTTGGATAACTGAGTGTCGGCCAATCTACGTTCAGGCATGTAAGTACTTTCAGATGAAACACTGCATTGCAAACTGAGGCAAATTTAACCTACAATTCACATAAGTCTATCATCGTTCATGATGTCCTGCAACCGAGTAAGTGACACATGGCGACTGCTTCAAGTGAAATCGGGTTTGGTATTCAGCATATCAGCAGGAGCGTCGTAGAAGTGAGTGAAATTCACGCAGACAACGGTACCGGTTTTGTTCCATTTTCGGCTCGTCATGTAGGTCTGACCTCTGAAGCCTCAACCATGGTTTCACCTCACTTGAGGGGACAATCAACTGCGTGTGGACGTCCTGAGACAGGAGCAGGGAAATGCGTGCGTCCTGCACACAGTGACCATAAAGTGTCGTCCTCTGTGGACATTCATCACAGGATGACAAAACACTGAGAAACCACAGTGTCGGTGATCACTTCAGGATAAAAAGCACTGATGGTGGGGCGCGCAAACCAATAATGGGACCAGTGCTGTCTCGTGAAACAAGGTAAGCACAAAAGAAGTGTGGTTAATGACGCGATTAACAAGGAATTTATGTCAGACCAATTACGAGTCATACGAGATGGCGTGATCACCGGAATTTCAAACGGTGAACTGAGTGCGATTCGACTGTGAACCGCTATTTGGACACATTACGGAAACAGATGTGAGTACAAAAACACAATACCCTCAGTAGTGGATAAAATATCTCGTAAGTGATTCATTTTGGAGGTCTCCACAAATGAAGACTGAAGAGGCCCTAAACCTGTGTGAGGTCAGTGGATTCGCAAACGTCTGTTCCAGCAAGCAACCCCTTCGTCAAAAGAATTTTGTGCTCACTACCAACTTTGGATGTAATAAACCCCGAAATTAAAGTTTCTTGACATCTGAGGCTTCTGTCGACTTATAAAACAGGAATATCAAAAGGAGGACAATGCAGTTCTAGTTTTGAGTGGCACGGTACGGCCATCTGTCCGAATTCATCTTTGCAGATGAAGGCCAAACTTCATAACGGAAACTACTCACAAAGTTGCTGAAACCTCTTCGACAGCCCATGATCGGTTTTGCCTTCCCAGTTCGGGCGCAGTCCCCGAGTTTCCGCCAACCTTATGTTCAACTTGAACTCAAATTAAACTGTTTTCGAGAAATACACTCATTTGCAAATCAATTTGGTTTTCACGCGTGACTCAACTGAATCTCTCGTTTACGATATTCTACAACTGAATGTGCTGCACACAGGCCGCTTGAAGATTCAGTTGTGGCGATATTCGAGATATCGCAGTATGTTTTCATCGAGGAGACTACTCTCATTCTGTGCCAATTTATTCGGTGGAAACACCGTAACGCATGATGGACTCCCACAGACCAAGCAATAGTCGCCACAACAATGATGGGAAATCTTTTCAGGGTTCTGACGGCTGTTTTCCTCAACATTATGACAGCCTGGCGAAGCCGTGAATGTTTGCTCTGAAGCACGAACCCTGTTTGCTTGTTTCACTGGTTATTTCGTATCAGAAAGGTCAGATCCCTGAAGTTAACCACTAAATGCCCGAAATCTACTGAGGCCGTCAAATCCACTAGATGCCGACTAACCAGACAACGCTCCCTCTTGTATCAAAGCCAGAGTTGGACCAAGGTCAGACAGTGACCCTTCAATAAAATAACATTAGGCAGTTGTGTTTTCGAACTCACGCTTTCGCACTCGTTTGTTCGCAATGCAGCTGTTGTGTTCCTTATCGAAGATTCTTTTTCCGGCACTAGCCACTGGAGCGGGAACAGAAGTCAGATATAAGGGATTAGCGAATCAGTCAAATAGTACGTTTGCATCGTAGGACAGGATATCGGTGTAACAGTGTACGCTACTGACGAAACATGCGAGTAGTATCTGATCACGTGTCAAAGCTCTATCCCCGCATCTGATAGAAGCTTCGTACGGAAATTCTATAACTGAGTTCCATTATTGTTTAATATTCAAAGAATGTCTAGGAAAGTACAAGAAGACGCTTGAGGACGTTCACTTTTCGGATACTTTGTGCAGATAATATTTTTACTCTCGTGTCTAATAGCCCGTTGGTCAGTGGACAAATCAGCACTGAAGGGTGTTCATCAAGTCAGAGGTCGGGAAAACATTCACAAAAATGATTCCACAATACTGTGAGTGTCAAGATCCGGTGAGAATCTTCTTCCTTTGTTGCTGTCGTTTGGTCTGTGATTACATGTAGCCGATCATACGGCATTCTTGAAGGTGTTCATCCATTGCAGTATCCACACCATTCAAATCGAGTTGTTAATCGAGTTATTAGACTTTTGACGATATATTCTTAATTTTCATCAGATTGACTCAGTTTTGACATTGGAATCTTGACACAGGATCGTTAGACTTGGTTTCACCGATCTAAAGAACTAAAATGTCCGTAAATATTTGTCTCCGGAGACTCGGCAGCCTCGTATGACCGCAGCTTATTCGCAAGCAGTTTCTCCGTAAGCGGCGCTTAGTGATGTATCGAGATAGCTAAAGCTGTCTAAGAATCTTGTGGGTTAAGGGGACCGGAACGTGTGCTACACTTTTGAACACGGCTTCTTCACTCCCTCTCAACAAAGGGGTGCAGGCCATGTCAAGGCAAAACGAAATGAAGGTGAACACTGTTCGGCCTCACGCTGTGGGATCTTGGCATCTTTCGATCTGATAACCATGTGATTCTTTCCGCACGTGGTAGCAAATAGACCAGGATATAGCAGGATACTGACCCCAGTGGCTACCAGCCAACTAAATCCTTGTGTAGGATAAAATTCGCAAAGAAAGCTAGTTTAGTCCCACTAACTGCAACGCACATGATGCTCACAGTGGTGCCCTGGGCTATCTTCGGCATTTTCGACGGTGTTTGCCTTTCATCATCTGCTGGAGCTACCTTTAAAGTTGAATCGCAGTCAAGCCTCAGAATTCACCTCTGGTGTCTTGCACGTCATGGTGATAACAAAAAAACGATTTAGCCAAACGAGCAACCATATGGAAAGGTGGCGTGCCAAAAGCACTGGTTCAAATCCGGGTGTGGCTGAGTCTTTAAGTATCGCTCTTGAACTTCCAGTTGACCCGGTTGGTTAGTTCAAGTGAAATTGATTTTCCGTGAGCGTGGGTGGAATTGTAAACTAATCTGTCATTTCAAAGCGTACGAATGTATTGATCCGCCAGACATGAACCACAAAGATTTATTCAACTTGGTAAAAAAACATTTCTAAGTAGATTTTTCTGTAACCAGAATCTGACTAGACAGAATCTACCATACCAGCTATTGTTTATGCGATTTGATCGAAAAGCCGGTTTTCGTCTAACAAGGGGGAAAATAGAAAGCACTTTAAAACTATTCTCAGCTGATCGTCAGTTTCACACCTTTCCGTCTCCTCATAGTCCATGATGAGTCGTATTCATCCTCCATCTACAACTCTCTCGCTAATGGGGGTAGGTTCAATTAAACTGATCGATCGAACCTCTACACCGGCTGAACTGAAGTGGAACTGAGCGCGATGAATTGCAAGATAAGGTGAGTTCTTTCTTCCTCGGATAAATGTGCGCACATTCCTCTAGGGAATTCAATAATTTACGCCAGAGCAGTCAACAGGAGAGGGGGATTAGCTCGCTCACTGCTTTCGACCTACAGATTAATTATTTCTCTGTCAAACCCTTTCCGAAAGTCTGTAAATCGTTCATCGTATGTTTCGCAGTTTTTTTTCATATTAACTTGGCTCGTCAAATGAAATCAGTGCTGACACTTTGCAATCCGAAATGGTCTGTCAGAATATTCCGGGGGTGGTTGCCGGATATTTTTTAATAATGCGAATTGAGAATTCGATATTTATCGTACAGTACACAGTTCACTTTACTCCTGGCCAGTTTAGAAAACCGTTTGCTTTTCTACATCCTATATTATCTTGTGGGAATTGAGGGTGTTGATTCTACCTATGACCCGACATTTTCCAGTCGATTCACTTTATCATTTCTAAGCCATTTCTCATTACCATAGCACCCTTTAGGGGCCAAGCTGCCATGCAACTCGAAGGAAGCTTGAAGGTTGGGATCCTGTCAGGTTGCCCAACCTTAGACAGGAGTAGTTGAGAGGCCGAGGTCGGGTTCGAACCACGGACCTTCTGGTCAGTAAATTCGCATTCTAACCACTGAGCCATGAGAATACCAGTTACAAAACACTTCGTTGAAGAATACCATATACGAAAGAATCGGTTAAGCCTCTGGATAGAACGCCAGTATGATTGGCAAATGGATGTACTTCGACAATTCTTTTCAAGTCTGTATCCAGCGAGAATGTTACGTTAACAGAAGCTCGGGGACTACACCCATCTGATGAGCCACTATACGGGCGAAGCGGACAGTGAACTATAGAGGAGTTTACAGGAATTTACAGGACGTCTTTCAAGGAAACATGTCTGGTCCTCCAAACGCTTTCCCGTGGCTTCTAAAGGGGTCTCACGGAAGAGTACAACTGTATGACTGATGGACGGTTTGCTGGTTACACTTCGATTGCTCAGGCACTTTGAATAGAATGGATAAATCTGAGTAGTTTCAGTTTTCAGTTGCCACTCTGGGACTTCAGCCATCACCATGATAGAGGAGAAAGCAAAAATGAAACTCTCTTGCTGATACAGCTTTTAAGAGAAGACATCTCATCACATTTTAATTTAGGTTTGCATTCGAAAATCTGGTTTAATGTGAACACAGTTCGCCATAAGCATGAGTAACGCTTTGTGGCAGAAAGCAAACTGGCGATTATCTGTTCTTTACAAATTAGACCACAAACAAGCACGGGAATTTACTCTCAAGATGGGAAATGCTTCACGGACCTTGGGATCATATACAATATTAGGTATTACAAACTAATAAATATATTTTTCGGTGCTTTCATTAGTTCGTTGACTGAATTTCCGGCTGATCCAATCAGCAAATAAGTGACTCATGCGACGACCGATTGACTGATTCATTCGTTCAAGTTTTTTATTCAGTCAGTGCCTAATTCATTCACTCATTCATCCATTCATTCATTCATTCACTCATTCATTCATTCATTCATTCATTTAGTCAGTCATTCTCGTTCGTTTATTTCACCAATCCAAACACTTATGTCCAAGTACTTTACACAGCGATGCGCAGATAATTCTGGGGGTTGATAGAACATGTGAAGAGAAAATGTGGGTGTAAAATGCTTGTTTTTTACGCTGCTCTTTTGTAGATTGGGTGTACAACCCGAAGAAGGGAGAATTCTCCGGAAATACACTCATTTGCAAATCAATTTGGTTTTCAGGAGAGACTCAACTGAATCTCTCGTTTATGATAATCTACAACTGAATGTGCTACACACAGGCCGCTTCAGGATTCGAATATCGTGCCGATTGAATCATGAGGCGGCCTGTGTGCAGCACATTCAGTTGTAGAATATCAAACGAGAGATTCAGTTGAGTCTCTCGTGAAAACCAAATAGATTTGCAAATGAGTGTATTTCTCGAAAACAGTTTAATTTGGGTCCAAGTAGAACATAAGGTTGACGGAAACTCGGGGACTGCGCCTACCTGGCGAGCCCCAGGAAGGGCGAAACCGATCGTGGATTGTCGAAGAGGTTTCAGCAATCTTGTGAGTAGTTTCCTTCATGAAGGGAAAACTCTGTCATGAAGACTTCTCCTTCAGATACAAGAAACAGAGCCTCTTCTACTGAGTTCTATTCAATTATGGTCGACCACTTCCACCTAAAGACATTTGCTCATGTAGACTTCATTCTTTAGGCTCGTCAGATAATCTCGGAACATCTAATCACGCTAAAGTGTGACCTATTTTCAGGTCAACTGCAAAGCGATTCTGAACTGATTGTCTCGACCTACTAGAAAGCTGACAAACGCGTCATAAGAATCGCTTAATCCGAGCTGACCGGTAATAGGTTTAAACAGGAAGATGTGCGTAAACCTGACCGAAACGGAGCATCAAAATATTTGGTAACGCCAAATCGATCGGGTTTATGTAGGCTACTGAAAATTATTTTGCCTGCGCACGAAGGGTTTTTTGTAGCTCAGTAAAACCTAAAAAGTACATCCGACTTACCCGAGTGCGTCTACGTGAGTATAATCGTTTCCTCGACGATTCGCCTTTCCATATCGATCAATCCCTTCATCGCCGGCTAGCCCCCGGTAGCCTAGGTGCAACCCTGACAGCTGGGAGGTGCCCACTAATGTGTGGGGCAGTCCAAAGTGAGCCACATCATGACCCCTTTGAAATGAGTGAATGAATATCAGGTTTATATCGAAATACGTCAGGACTGACGAATAAACATCCGGTAACGGTAATGGGCGAGATGGCCCAAGTGGTTAGAGCGTGAATTTACTGACCGAAAGGTCCGCGGTTCGAACCCAACCTCTGTCTCTTGAATTCCCCTGTCTAGGCTTGGGCAACCTGGCAGTATCCAAACCCTCGTACTTCCTTCGAGTTGCATGGCAGATTGGTGCCGGAAGGGTGTTACAGCTGAACGATTGACCATACACGATCATTCATCCTGCCAAACTTGGGTCAAATATGTCACTGTTCAATAAATCACGTGATTATTGGTCCGAAAGAAAACAGCGCTCAGAGGGAGGATAAGGAAATACTCTCTTTCTAACACAGAGTCAAAATCTACCACAATGGTCCTGTGAGACCTTCTCATGGTGATTACTTCTACGATGCTTTTCTTGTGAAGCTCCATCATTTGTCCGTGACTGACTGAGAAATACAGCAGGTTTCCAAAAAAACAGCCCCCGAGTCATGCGACAACCTGAGCAGAGGGGACGATTTAGGTGCATCAGAAAACTTGCACTGTATGTTTCGTCTCGAATAAAGTACAAACTCAGATATGGTTAGGGGTATTTACCGTTCAACACTAGATCTTCTTGAATTGTACTCAGGAGAGCTGCACTCATCGTTTGCAGCACAATCTGAATGACATGGGTGAGCCTTGAGTCTAATCTGACTGTCATAGAGAAAAATCAGCGAATCAACTGACTAGGTGAAGCCTGCTCTGTTAAGGCATAGTCCGTTGATCCGTGCCTATGAGTCCGCGGAAAAAATTATCGGGGCAAGCCTGGAACTGTAATTCCACTGTGTAATTCTGTTTGTTTGGGAAGGAAGAGTCACTTGGTCCTAGGAAACGAATCCAGTACAATGGTGAAGCGAATGGGTGAAGTAAATGCGTTTTCACGCAACTTGGTTGATTCCACTGCTCTCCTCGCCTACTGTGTACGTTTGTGCACTCTCCGACTGGTTGTATATGCTTTTAAGTCATTTAATGTAAACTGCATCTAGCTCGCAGCGCTAGACTACTACTACTGCTAATAGACTACTGATAAGTTGGAGATAAGTATACTACGGTTGGTTAGACATGCACTTCCCGTGCTTGTAATGCTTTTGTGTCCAACTCCTTTAGCGCGCTCCGGGGGTTGTTCAAGCCTCATCATTGACGATCGCGTGGCTCAACCATGATGAATTCTATTTTTGCGATGAGTTTAGCCAAAAACTCCAATGTCACTCAAGTGCTTACCATGTCCTCGTGGTCCGGAAAAAAAGGAACCTGTAAGTAGCCGCGGACAAGAGGTACGACCTTTAGACAAGCTTCATCGCTACTGTTTGTTCCCGAAGCTTAAGAAAAACGTCAGATGTTCCTGGAGGCTCTTCAGAACCATGTTCAAATCACTGACAAGTTAGTACAGGAAAACCCCAACCAGATGATCTGGGGTCCCGTAAAATTTCGAGCCTACTACTTACATTTCTTCAGCGACGCGACACTTGGTAATCCAGCTTACACGGCGAATTCATGTGAGGTAGCAGCGCTGGCGCAAATAACTGGCTTTCGCCAAATTCTCCGTGTAAACGAAGGATGCATCCCTGATAAGACTGGAATCCTGTTTCAACGGTATCCACCTACGAATGGTCAAGAAGTTGAATCATCTGATGGATTGCAGAAGGCCAAGGACAAGTCAAACGTAATTTGTTAAGTTTGGCTTCTTTGAAACCAAATTGCACGAAATCAGCGAAATACACTCATTTGCAAATAAATTTGGTTTTACGAGACACTCACCTGGAACCCAGCTGAATCCCATGCTTATGATGTATCCGGGCGACTGAATGTGCTGCACCAGGCCACCTCATGTTTCAGTCGCTACGATATTCGAGATATCGCGATACATCATAAGCAAGCGATTTAGCTGGGTTCCAGGTGAGTCTCTCGCAAAACCATATTTGTTTACAAATGAGTGTACCTTACCAATTCCGTGCAATTTGGTTTCAAGTGAAACATAAGGTTGACGGAAACTCAGGGACTGTGCCTACCTGATTTGCCCCAAGAAGGACAAAACCGGCCGTGGGCTATCGAAGAGCTTTCAGCAACCTTATGAGTAGTGCAATACGAATATACAACGAGTTCACTTGGACACCTGCAGAGGTCCTCACACCGGGGCAGTCATTTGACAGAAGGACACACTCTCCTGTCCCTCCAGATTGGGGATTGACACAAGCGTTGTGAAGTGTTCCTCGACGAACTTGTACTAACAGAGTAGTAGTCCGGTACCCTGAAGTCAGGCTGTTGAGCCAACTGCCTTGGATGAGGACCCCAACTCTTCTCCTGTCCAGCTGTGCCATTATCCAAGCGGATATTCAACCAGGCCATACGTGACGTATCCTTGGAAGTCCAAGTAAGTGACGCGCGAAATCACAAGCCAAGAATTCTTGAGATTTATCAACAAAATACGGTACTACACGTACCGAATGCGTATATGAAAGGGACAAAAACCTGAAAATATGAGATTTCTGTCTACTTGTTTCGAGTCTAAAGAACGGAAATCCAATATGAATGACCGACAAACGTGCGCGCACAGCACGTGGTAACGCAGGCGGTCAAAAAGCGCGCGTGAAAAAAACGTAAGAATTGGTTCGACATGTTGAGGGTTAAATTTTCTTGATGGATTACGAGTGAATATGGAGGTAGACGAGTTCAAGCAAGGGAAGGGTTTGAACGGAAGAAAGAAGATTTACTCACGAGCATCACAGCACAGCTGAGCTGACATTTGTCGAGTTCTTAAAAACACAAGCTACTTTCGTCGATACAGTTGGTCATGTCTTGTTGATAACCGATCTCAAGGGTTGAGGAATAACATAGCCGAAAAGTTCTGCTGGTATTCAGTCACCTCTTCAGTCACCACCAAATCGCTTGGCAACTAAGTGTAGTTAAATGACTAACATTCACTTGCTGACTCGTATTCCAAAGGAACTAGATGGCCCAACAACCCCGAGACCGTCCTTCAAGTTTACCAAACTGCAACGGGTACTTCACGTTTGTGGAAAATAAGGTGTGAACGTTAAACAGGGTAGAAACTTCCGTTTTACCACATTTGGTCACCCCTCCAAATGGTCAAGGCCCACATCGAGGAGACTTTCACCAGGGTGGTTTTAACATGGTGTGAATACTCACGACATTCAGTCGGAAAGAATGAAAGTAGAAAGTATTTAGACCAGCAGAAGTTCCCAACCGAATGTGATGATCCAATGAGATCCAAAGTTTGTCGCCTAACTACACAGTGAATGCAATGAATGCTAAAATTGTGATACTAAAAACTAGGATTCCCATATTTTGAGGGGGAATCAGTGCGGTATTTGTTTTCCATTTATGCGCTACTTTTTTCGTATCTGCTTCAAAATGGTTATCCGTCGTGATTTCCAATAGGAATGGCAGTTTTGGCCGGTGGAACACTTTTATACTGATTAGTCCAGTTGGATCATTTCCCTGATAAGCCCCGCCATTAATGCAAAAAGTGCATTAGCGAAAAGTTAAGCCACGTCCTTTTTGCCAGCTCCAATTTAATGTGCACACACAACCTTGACCTATTTATCATGAGAACAATTCCTTATCCGCATCTGGGTTCATTTTGTGCAAAAATTTTCTCCGTTCGGAGGTTAAACTTTAGATGAACTTTCTGACGCTTTCAACTCTCATTCACGACAAGGAGACGGCAATACGTTTTTTGGCAAAGCCACGGAGTGATACTTCAGCAACGTTTATGCAACAATGGCCGCCAACTGACACTTTCAACTGTTTTTTGACAGGTGGAGGTGTAATGCACGATAGTGTCGGCAAGAAATTCGTCTTCGAAAGGGAAGTTGGCTGGAGCGGTCTAGGATGGAGTTTAGGACAGTAATTCTTTTCATTTATTGCTGGTCCAAAAAACTGGCAAAAATCAAATTCTTCTCCGAGAAATTATCTATTAGTCACACGACCGCTGTTGACTGAAAGAACTTTGTTCGCGAAGTGTGCACCCAGCCGCTTTTGCAGACTCCAACAGTTATCGGTGGCCCAGGTCTACACGCCGAGATCGATGCAACGCTTATATCTCACCGTAAAAACCACGCAGGGCGAGTCCTTCCCCAGCAGTGGATTTTCGGAGGGATCTGTCGGGAGACTAAACAGGTGTTCATGTATGCAGTACCAGATTGAACTGCGGCCACTTTGATGGACACAATCCAGGCCTGCATCGCTCCCGGCTCAATCACCGTCTCCGAAATGTGGGCATCATACCAAGGAATTGAAACGGTGGTTGACATGAACTATACTCCTGAAACGGTTAATCATACCGGAAACTTTGTGAATCCAACGACTGCAGCTCACACACAACCACCGAATATCTTTGGCACGTCTACAAGATGCAGAATAAACGCCAATGCGGCACACACCGATCTCTAGTGGACAGCTATTTGTGTGAGTTCGTTTGGAGACAAAGATACCGAAAAACGGGTCTTTTCATGCAAATTATTAATGACATGTCCCAATTTGACACTCTTCAATAGAAACTTAAAGTGCAAATTTCATATCTCCTTTTTTCTAATTTTTTTTCAGTGGCGGGGGTTTTCTGGAAAAGATCCGTCCAGTTCACTAAACTATCAGAACCCTGTTTTACTTTTAGGTAACCGGATTTCCGGAAATCAAATTCGTAGTGGCAAATACTACTGACTAAGAATTCGCAGAATATAACTAATTGAGGCCAATAAGAAGCACAAAGCATCTCTTTACACATCCGTCCTCATTTTCCAGGTAGCTGATGGATTGACGGAATTAGGAGCACAGCAAAAAAAGGTTCCGTGCGCCGGAGACCGGATTTGCTAACCGTGCGAATCGATCGCATTACCAGACCGTCTGGTCACAGTGCGGATTACGTAAGTCACCAAATGCACACACACACACACTTAGACAATGGTATGCACATTAAGATAAAGAACATCTTAAGTGGATTTTTATCGATATCCATTAGAATTCCGACTGGAAAATATCTTCATATCACCCGGAATGTACTTAAAATAACGACCTTCAATCGATTTGTTCAAGGCAGCTTAACGTACGCTTCCTCGTCCAGCCAAGTAACTGCGCTTTTCCGTTTTTGGGGCGAGATAACTCAGTGATTAGAGCACGAAATAACGACATCGATTTGTTCAAGGCAGCTTAACGTACGCTTCCTCGTCCAGCCAAGTAACTGCGCTTTTCCGTTATTGGGGCGAGATAAGATAATGATTAAAGCACGAATTTACTAATCGAAAGGTCCGTGGTTCGAATCCGACCTCAGCCTCTCGACTTTTCATGTCACATCATCATCATCATCATCAACGACAGCATGACATCAGTGCTCAACACCAATGCTTCACTGCCGTACAGCCATGACTTATTTGAAAGCCTTATTGTAAAGAAAAGAATAAAGGTGGATGGGGGAGGGACTTAGTGCTAGCTTAACACAATCATTCCGAGGTGCCTACACCTCCAGACATTCATTCAGGCAATCTGGACAAAAACTGACAACAAGAACGCCACTGACATCGGGTGCCAGCCATATCTTGTAGTGTCTCCAACCAGGCAAAGTGAGGATCACGCGGTCCCCATCC
>NW_008751761.1:95224-113008 GCF_000715545.1 Opisthorchis viverrini
TCTAGGCTCGGACAATCCGGCAGTATCCCAGCCTTCGTCCTTCTTTCGGGTGGGATGGCAGTTAGGCACCATGACAACAGAACGTAGCATTCTTGGACAAAGACCAATCTGTTGGTGTGCGTCTACATGTTGTGTGCATTGAACCCCCAACTACAGTGCAGATGAAACTCAGCTACTGAATGAAGTTCATTGGTCCTGGGGGCTTCGGCAAACCGAGTGTCTTCAGCTTCCCCGTTTTCCAAAATCATTCCCCACGAACTAAAAATTGCCATATTGATGTCCTTAACGACAGTGAGCTCTCGTATATCCATATACTCAAATGATTAGTCAGTGAACTCAAAAAAAAACAATGAAAATTATGTTGGAGTACAGTTGTCTGCGGTCTGAAACGGTCAGACCAAGTGGATACATATGCCTATACACCCTTACCATGTCACAAAGATGTAGATGGGAAATACATGTATCTTGTTTTAGCGATTTCTAATGTACCAGCTTAAAAGACGGAAGTTCAATCGAATGGCATTCTTGCGCGACCTTCCGGGACACTGCAGTGATGAATATGAGTGGATTTTTTGGAGAGTAGTTCGAATATGGCGCAATCTGGGTTGGAAGGAGTGAATGGAACATCCTTTAGAATGTCTCTCAGCTGAAAAGTGTCACTGGGTGACGTACCAAATTTAGCGTTGAGATACGGTGGAGGTCCGGAAACGGTTTGAAATCTCACTCAAGTCAACTTCATTTGCATACCTAGGGTTGAATTCCGAATAAACATTGTTCTCTATTCAGCTTCCTGAACAGTGGATGGATTCAATGAAAATATTCAAGTCTAGTTCAAAAAACTATATTTATATCGCCTCCAAAAACCGCACCAGTGATATTAAATGAAACGAATTCTCAGAGGCCGTAAAAGCTCCGAAGACTAGTCTGTCAAGTGAGTATAAATCAGTCAGTGGCCTGAATGAGCGAACACAACGTATTGAGCAATACTCAACAGACAAACAGAACAATCGATAAGCTTGCGTGTCCCACAAGTGGGAGATACGTGATAAGCATGAACAGTTTCAGCGTTTGCAACAAATAAAAAGAATTGGAAATTGCAACCGACTTCGAAAAAAAACATTTTTGAACGAGCCGATTTCAGAATCACTTCGAAAAGATTAAAAAACAAAATCAACTCACCATGTGTACCGGACACAACCGCGTAGTATTCATAGAGTATGGGTAACCAGCTATTGGGTTCGAACTAGTGCACTACGAACATAAGATCATTTCCCAATATATTTTTTGATTACTTACAAAATACCACCACTAAGTAAGCCGGAATATTAGGTTAAGTGAGCTTGCTGCTGAATGCCAGAAATCGATAGAAAATGGAAAGACACAGGCCTTACAACCACAAATTGGCCTTAATCGCGGGACACAAATTGGCCTTATCGCGGGACACAAATAATGGCCGATGGTTTGCGCTCGACCATTCCGTAGTTCCTAACTTTCAGGACGTAGTTGGATCGATGAATGACTCGGCGGTCGGCTGAAACTTCTTTCGAAAATCGCTTCAAAGCAGATTTATCATTAGTCATAGTAAATACATCTTTCCCACACTTGACTTCCGTTTGCCTTGCTCACCTGTATCCATCATTCACTATGCCGCAAAGGCGCCCAGTCCAACACTGGTATACTAACCTTTGTGTGTGTGGGGGGGGGGGCGGGGCAGCTCACCGAATTACCCATGTGTATTCGTGCGCCGTCTCCTGAGCCTGTCCTAACTTGTTCTGTTGGTTCCGTTATGACTTCCGTAGCATCGCATTGCCAATCAGAATCAAGAGACTCACCTCAGAAACGCCGACCGCAACCCACCATTTGTCTAACCCAATTCTCCGTTTTGGTATTCAGCATCGTCAAATCTACGTGTGACTCAAAGTTCCGTATTTACGCACTGTTTCACCAGACTTCATGCGTGGAAACCCCCCTAAAACATAGGGAAACTACAAAAAGATTTTATTCGGCATTATAAGTCTATGTATCGTTCAAGAACTTTGATGTACTGCGTTTCATTATTTCGTGGTCGAAGAACCGTATTCCTGCATCAAACACGGATACACTGCACTGGTTGCCCACCATATTCACTGTGGAGCGGATTCACTGTTAGGGCTTTGTCCTCATGGGATGTGGTGTTTTCAAGTTCGCCAGTTTGAAATGGAAACGATTTGATAGTTTTTTTTGTTGCGTTGGTATGTCTGCCGGCTTAGTCCGTCTTATCAGCACTTTCGGCTGAAGCGTTTAGTCAAAAACCCATCTGCTTTTTGTCCTAGAAGTAGCAGAGAATTTTGAGCTCGACAGTGTTTTAACTGTGCTTTTGCTGCCTCAGAGATGGACGAAAACGCAGGATGATAAGACCCGGGTAAATATACTCCACATTACCATGGCAACTAAACATCTAGAATGATTTCGATGAAATTTGATTGGATGAGAAAGAATATCTCAAGAAGGGAAGTCAATATCAAGTAGATCGATACATCATTTGCAAGTGATATTAACGTTGTGAATATGACACATGGAGGGAGATTTACACGAAACACCTTCTGTCATTGTTAAAAGCTAACCATTTGAGTTGTGTCAAATTCTACCAGTTGGTCGATCTTTCGCATTGCTGGCTATTCTGTTTTCCTCCCTGAAGTTTTACCTCTCATGCAGTTTGATAAAAAAAACCCGGTCAAGATATTGTTTGTTCAATACCTTCTCGTCACAATTACCGACTGTCCAGGGTGGTGTTTTGAATGTTGTTTACTGGCACATTTCCTCAGAAGTCGTGGTGCCATACAGTATTTATTGATCTGCCAATTTCCAGACCCCATCATCCGTCGGTTTGGCACCTCAAAATTTACGCCAGTAAAAATGGCTTAGTGGTATGTAATTGATCACGTGGCTGTTGATCTGGTCGCCGAGTTGGGTAAGTGATTTGCAGACGTTTCATCACCATTCAGGGAGACACCAAAGGTGCACTGCTGAGTGGGTAGACCCTTACGTCGTGCTTGCGTTTATATAGTTTACAAAGAGCACCTTCGAGCTGTGACCTGATTGGCCATTGATAACCATCGCATTTGAATGCCGATTGGTGCGATCATAATCTGGGTTGCGTTGTGGTTTGTATTTCTTGCTTTCTACAGTTGAAATTGTCGTCTATTTTTCTCTCCTCCGGTTGGTCTGTTCTCATCTGTACTGCGCCGCATTCTAAATATTCTAACACGCTGACAACGGCTCAGCGATGTCATATTATTATATTGCTAGTAACACTACTTCGAGGTTCATTGGCATGCACAATTTGTCACAAGAAGCATATAGGTCATTCACATTTGCTGTATGCGTGAGATTCGAATGCACATCTGTTTTTTTAGTTTAACGGAGCTCTTTCAAGGCTTTTCAAACCAGTCGACGGGCTTAACTCTTGGCAAAATATATTCATCATCCGTCTCCATCGATCTTCCCAAAGCATGTCCTCTTTCCGTCTGGTTGCGCCTTTACGCTTGAAGTCATACCCCAACAAGACGCTTGGCAGTTATGGTATAGAGTAAACCGGATTCATCAGGGTTGCCAATCCACGTAGAGGTACACCCAAGCACACAAGCGTCCGCTACGTCTGCTCGATAAGTGGCCGGTGTTGTGATTGGTTCATGTACATTTATGAGTAGTTTCTTTGACTAGCTTTTGTTCAGTTGAGCGTTTTCCCCTTAAACTCAGATGGAGCGCATGTTCAGATATATTTTATTCACCGACTATACCCGAGGTATGACGCAAATTCCACAGCCTCTGTCCTCTTTGAGAGCATTACAGGCATGCGAACCGGAAGTATACGCAACGCACCGAAATTCTGATGTGTACGACAAATTTTGGAAAATACCGACGGGTCTGTCTATATTTGGACAGGCTTTGTATTGTTCTTTTGTCGGATGTCTTGCTCACACCTTCTTCATCTTCATACGTAGGATATGCTTGGGGGAGGGTTTTACCAACTCTTCTATGCTTCCGAGTGCACCTGAAAATTCGTTGCGAAAAAACTTTAATTGTGAGAAAGTAAATATCCTCCAAAAGTTATCATGTGTTTCGGGAGGTTTGTGTCAAACTGAGAAACACTCACTGAGTAAGACTCCCAGTTTTCGCAGAAATACTAGGTCGTTTCCTCCAGTCGTTCAAAGTTGTTCAACTACAAGGATTGCGTGAACTGATGCTGATGATTGATGGAACCGAATATATCGATCCAGACCTGAAAGCGACTGACAAGTTACTGACAAGTATCATACACACGCAACATGACAGGCTGTTAAGGTATGTGATGTGTTCGCAAGGGTTTATCTAGTGTTCTGTCATCCGTAGGAACTCCGATCGCGTTTGACGAGAATAACAACAGCAGTCATCCGATAAACAGTAAACGGACCGCATGGGAATAGTTGGACGAGCGATTTGGTAAACATATTCAACTTGCTGTTTCTGTCATTCACTTACTGTGGAAAGGATCTAAGTTTGAACAAATGATCAGCTAACCAGCATTATCAAGGGGTAAAAAAAGCATAAATATTCCCCTCGCGCTACGCACAGTTATATCATTTACCTCGACGTAAGATACTGGCCTTGTAAGTCAGTATGCACCCTATGGGACAGACCGGTACCCAGGCCGTGTATGAAGCACGTGATATGCGGTCATTCCAGGTGAATGCAGTGTAATCCATTCTTCATTTTTCTAGTTATTTACATGGCCGTAAAAGTGCATGCGGTGTTATGCCACATGTTGATTGATGACTCCTACTCAACCATGTTCATGGCACGCCGAATGTGCAAAGCTGCGCAGATCTACGTGTCATGTGGTTTTCTTTCCCGGTGAAAGGGAAACGGAGGAAACTGGTCCACGCGTGAGGCAGTTTGTGGAGGTATTGGCGGGACCTACCAGCCACAGTATCAAGCCCATTTGGCATTTTTTCGGTTGTATTCATCGGTAAGTTCAGAAGAAACGTTCAGCTCATCTAAACTGGTTTGCCCGTATATGGTATAAGAAATATAATGGATAATAAAATTCTGCGATTGTCTAGTGTGTGAACGTTTGTCTGGAATCAAATTTAGCCCAGTACTTTTTTCAAACTTTGAACTACCAGTGTAAACGTGATACTACTGATGGGGGAGGCGTGCGAGTAGTATGTTTCTCGTAAATTCGCTTTGCGCCTCTTGAAAAGTGAAATCTATTACGGAATTCGTGGAGTCACTTTGTAGCATTTGCTTGGATTTGAGCAACAGTCAACGAATATCCAGAAAAGTTTAGGAAGACGCTTTCAAGAAAGGATGGACGTTTAGATTTTGGAAACAAGATGCAAATGAGAGTTTTGCTTCCCTGTCCAATAGTCTGTAACTATTCAGTTGGTATTTTCTAATAAATAACTCCGCAGCGAAGGCCTTCTTCATTTCACCAGTAAGTTAGTAAAACAAACACATGATGGTACTCAAATGCTTTGGAAGTAAGCTCATTCAAACCGCGAGACGTGAAAAAGTACGCCTTCTGTCTGGAGTAACGGTCAACCTTCATAATAATTTATCGCCTGAAGGAATTTCGGCCAATTTTGGTGAATATTGACGAAACTATGGGTGTGAAACCCTCAGAAGCATTTTAACAACAGGGAATAAGTGATCTGTCTACTGGCACCTGGTGCAGTCAAGCGGCTAAACTGGCAAAATTGCTAGAACGGAATTTCGTTTTGTTTCTTTAGTTTATCTGGAAACGTTTTTGTTCTGGCGAAGCCCGAATGGAAGGAAATGAAAGCATTCGCGCCAACTTGGGTGTTGGCAGCCTCGAGCTTCCAACCTTCCATCAATCTCCTGTTCTGCTTGAATCACAAACTTTACGAAAGGGATGAAACACGTTCATCTGTAAATCGAGTTACTGATTACCGGAGACCCAACCGAATCCCAGCCGGGCCCACCGTTTATGATGGCAGGTTGCAGAAGGGTTCTACAAAATCCGGGAGGCGGCGTTTTCATGCCAAGAAACTCTGCTTCTAGACCTTAGATATCGTGTCAACTGAAACATGAGGCTGTCTTTTTGTGGCATATTTAGCCGGCGAATATCACCAACAAAGGTTTTGGTCGGCCTCTTCTCTGTTGACCGACGAAGTAGTGGATAGATTCAGTGAGGTTATCAGCGAGGCTGGGAAGTGTGTCGTCCATCTTGAGAATTAGAGTATGCCAGAAAGTGGAGATCCGCTCCAGATAGTCAGGACATCCAACGTGGTTGATTGTTGTACAAGATTCCAAAATTTGGTACCAAGGAGAAGTGAAACAAGACAAAGTTCATCAGTGTAGACGTGAATGCCCATATCAAACTACGATTCAACTGCATTCGACAATATCAGTCATCAGAGTTCGAGAGAAAATAGCGTGGAAACCCCTCACAACAAAATAGTTTTTACCAACCAAAGTCAATCACTCAGAGTGATCGCTCCTAATGGACCAGATTTTTTTTCTGTAAATTAGACGCTCCTTACACGGGAAAGAAGAAAAGAAAGAAAGCGTTCAGCTGTAGCACCCTTCCGGTGCCTAGCTGCCATGCCACCCGAAGGAAGCACGAGGGCTGGGATACTGCCAGGTTGCCCAAGCCTAGACAGGGGAAGTCGAGTGGCGGAGGTCGGATTCGAACCGCGGGACCTTCCAGCCAGTAAATTCGTGCTCTAACCACTTGGGCCATCTCGCCATCTCGCCCACTTACACTGGAAGACTATGCCAATACGATTATAAAGAACATTTCTGGCAGGAACATGTGCCACTAGTACGGGTGGTGTCCAGTAAATTTCAGCATAAGTTATGTTTGTCTCAAATGACACTACTCATAAGGTTGCTGAGAATTCTTCGACAATCAACGACCAGTTTCGCCCTTCTTGGGGCTCATCAGGTAACCGCAGTCCCCGAGTTCCCGCCAACCTTATGATCTACTTGAACCTACATAGGACTGATTTCGACAAATACGCTCATATCAATTTGGTATGTTTTGTACATGTGACTTATTCCCTTTCAAAAATCTTATACTGTAAAGCATACTGATTTCGAAATACTTGGGGGCTTAAGCGGCCACGTCCCAAACAGCCCCATTAGAATGCTGGAATGTAATTAGTGCATGCTGAAAATAGCTGCATTATTCGGCAGCTTGTGCTACTTACTTCAACTGAACACTCAACGGATCAGTCTGTTTGTTGCGCGGTACGTACCGCTACGCACCACTGCCCTCCCCAATAATGCACTGATGATGTCACCTCGATTGGTGATGAAAGGTTTGCAATCAAATTGCCCAGCTCAGCGAACAAGCCAACGACCAAAATGACAAGCAAACACTTGGCTAATTCCCCTACCCCCAACTATTGATTTTGACGAAGCCCTAATGCGAAACGCGAGCCAGGCTGCTGGCTACAAAGAAGTCTTTAATAGTATTCAGGAATGGGTATCGTGGTGTTTTGCGTTTCCAAATTTCGTATGTTCATCATCCAGAACTGGACAGGCATCTATGACTCCATGGTCGAACACATTGTTGACTTTTTACCTTACAAATGGCAACAGACAGAGCTGGATTCTTTGAACAGCTCCTTTTGAATTCATAACTCTTTGGTCATCCTGGACAATAACCTGTGTGCGTTAGTGACCACAGATCAACTTTGTTTACAAGAATGGAACTTTATCAGCTTAGTTTTACACTCCCCCAGACATGGACAGTGCCGAAAGCTTGTTAGGTAAAACACCATGAAAACGCTGGCGCACACCGTATATTCAGCTCGCGCCTAAACACTGCTCATGTCAGGCAAATCTTGAGTTGATTGACCCACCGATCAATCAGGCAACGTTTTTTTTTGGATGCTCGTGATTGGACAATTCGTTACAACGGATAACTGTGTTCCCCTCACATGACTGGTTCGTTTTCCCATTGACTTGTGTTGCGCGCTAAACAAAAATTGTAGTTTTATCAACTTCGAATTTACGCCACGGACTGGCCAGTATTTTTCTTCAGAAATGTTCCATATCACATACGCACAAGTTTCTGACCAATATGATTTTCTTTCCAACTCTATCCGACAGACGGTTTTGGGATGTACGGTTTGATATAATCCGCCCCTAGATAGCACTGTATACGTACGGTTGAGTAGGTTAAATTTTTTTGTTGTTGAGCTACTTGTCTGGAAGAGTTAATTGAAGCCGCAGGACTTGCCATGGAGAGGAAAGTTAGGAACCCAGCTGTATAAATAATTCATTCCGTTCATCAACTGGGCAGTATGGTCGCAAGCAAGCTGACTTCATTAGTGCGTTGCTGATTGGCTTTGTGTTACGGTTACTTGGTACGCGCCACTAGTCAACTAGATTAGTTAAAAAATGTCTAACTGAATTGTCCAGCCTAGCAACCAGGACAAAAGCTGGTGCACGGCGAAATCGTCGATGCTCAAATCACTTTTTCGATTCCCATCGATTGACTTTCCGTTTGTTTTGTTGATCTAGCAGACGTCATACTTATACATCGGTTACAAATTCTTTATCCTGTCGGTTGCAGCTTCGATACATGTACTGTACACTATGGGTTAGAAATCTGTCAACCACATTCGTAATTCTCGACAGCCGACGACCGGTTTCACCCTTCTTGGGGCTCATCAGGTAGGGGCAGTCCCCGAATTTCCGTCAATCTTACGTTCTACTTGAACCCAAATTGCACTGTTTTCGAGAAGTACACTCATCAATTTGGTTTGTTTGCAAATGAGTGTAGTTCTCGAAAACAGTCCGATTTGGATTTAAGTTGAACATAAGGTTGACGGAAACTCGGGGACTGCGCCTACCTGATGAGCCCGAACTGGAAGAGCGAAACTGGTCGTGGGCTATCGAACAGGTTTCAGGAACCTTGTGAGTGGTTTCCTTAATGAAAATATACTGCGATATCTTGAATATCGTGTCAACTGAATCATGAGGTAGCAGCACATTCAGTTGTAGAATATCATAAACGGGGGATTCAGTTTAGTCTCTCGTGAAAATTGATTTGATTTGCAAATGAGTGTATTTCTCGAACATATTCATGGTCCTTTGGGGACTGAAGTTCACTGGAATCACTAATCTTCAACAGATCCCTCGTAATGTTGTAATACTTTGAAAAATAAAAGTTGGCATGGTAACAATAACATCGGTTGATTTTAGCCGCGTTTAGTCAAGTTATTCTGTCGCCATAACTGACCAGGTGAGTGTGAATGGGCAACATACTTTAGTTCGTGAGTGCTCGAGATGGCTAAGCGGTTAAAGAGTGAATTTACTAACCAAAAAGTTTGGGGGTTCGAACTCAACCTATGAATTTCGACTGCTCCTGTCTAGACCCGGACAACCTGGTACTATCTCAGCTCTCGTGATTCCTTTTGGCGGCATGACAGCGGAAGGATGTTGCAGCTGAAAGATTATTATTCATTTTTTAATAGGAGTGACTAAAATATGTCTTTCGGGTACGACTGTAATCAAACTTTATATGACGCTGCTATGGATCAGAGTTTTCTTAATGCCTTCTTAATACCGTGAACCCGAGTGGGGATAACCACTTGATAGCCTGATGCGCTTAGCCAAACCAGAAAAATCAATGAACTTGTGAATCAGCTGATCGATCTATTGAACACTGACGCGTACAGGCGTGTCGCATGCAGCCGAAAGAGCTCACGTGACAAGTTTCAGGCGGGCCAAAATGTGATACAAAAAATATAACTCGTCTGCCAAGGGCAAGTGAAGAACAACCAATTAAATCTGTCTCAAGGAAAACGGTTATTCCATTGGTAGTCATGTAGTGCAGTTACGTTCGAAGCTGGTTTCTCCAATAGATGCTAACTCTATGGTTTGTACCGTCTTGGAAATTCACTTTATAGAGTGTACGTAGAACACGACAATTTGTTCAGAACACGACAATCTGTTCAGAACCAATCTCACAAATATTTCTTATCAAATTTACTTCTTGATCTGACCTAAAGCTGTCATCCTCTTGTGATGGTCTTCCTTCATTGTGGCAGTGATCCCGTGGGTTACACAGAATGGAACTCAGTTCCCCAAATTACAGTCATGCCACGAAGGCCAATGAGGGGGAGCCACCAGACGAGGAACAGCAAGCCCTCGTACTAGGAAAAATCGTAAAGTCGTACTGTCCTCAGCGCTAGCGGTGTGAAGGCATTAAGGCGTTTCCTTTATGCGGCCAGCATCCACACATTTGTGGAAACTGGAATGATGTGGTCACCCGAGAAAGGACTGGTTTGAAAATGTCGGCCCTGAAATCCGCACAAACACACACACACAACGGTTTGTCGTGACTATTCACTACCGTCGAACTATTTCTGAAACCAAACAGTCTAGTGATGCTCATCAGGCACTTTCTGTACACAGACGCACCAGGATTCGGACAGTTATGCTTTGACCTTTGCGCCCGCGGGCTAGACTAGCGGTTTACAACCAATTGGGTTAAACTATTGAATGAAAGGTTCTGAAAAGGGACCCTCAAGGAAACCAGTAGATCAAGGCTGTCGCCTTCAATGCGTAGCTACCCCGTTCCAGAGCTAATGGAACATGTCATCGCCCTCATTCCTTGGCGGTATCTCTCATGCCTTGCAACATCCAGGTGATCGAAACTGTAGCAGCTGGAACGACAGTATCTATAGTGCATGGCTTACAGCTGTTTACTTAATTGATTAAATTATCTAGATCCAGACTTTGGACTAATTTTTTAAAGAAAAAACAGTTGCATTATGGAAAAAAGCAAGCAATGAAGCTGTATTATCGTGCTGGAATACTATTATTGGTCTCAATCAGTTTCTTTAACTCGAAAGAAATGCTAAAATAGTTGGTGCTCTGATGCTGCCATCTGGTTTCTTTTCAGCCTACCTAACTGAGTTTTCCATTCAAGAAAACTGGATCGGACTTGTCACAGAACCTGTAGCCACCCCGTCACTCACATACTTGACTGTTCAGCTCAAGGTCGCCCACTGGATCACGAGGTTTGTCTTTTTTTCATACAAATCACGTCACATTAAGCTGACTCATCGGACATCGATTGTCTGTACCGTCTACTGAGCGTAGCAACAACTCATGCGCTGGCACACCCACGTACACGCAAACTGACCTACATATGGGGATACCGAACACAGTCGGCACACACAGACTCGCGCGTGCGCATGGTGCAGGAGGTCAACCTCTCCACAAGTCCACGGACAATTATGGAACACGTGTAGTAGTCGCACTGCGAAGCAAAACACGTTCCCGCCGTCCGGACTTTCACCAAGGAACTCTCACGGACGATAAGTTCCCTTTTGACTTGCTCCACATTTTATATTACCTTTGTTTTATACATGCTACAAATCACTTCTGTAAACTACTGTCAAACACAGTATAGACTGTTATTAGTGCATATACCTTCTGATTTGTATAGTGGCTATCATCACCTGTGCGCTAATAAACCCTCACCACAAGTTCGGTGTCTAAAGTGCGGTCCTTTCTATCTTTTCCATCACCTCAATGGTCTGGCAAAGTCCTTCAGATTGACGTATTCAGGGATATTCGAATCGCCGGACGTACTGATGAGCAGCGCATCGCTTTTGACAAAAGTTTGATCAGGCCAAGTGGGTAGGTTGCCCGGTTGGCCGAATTTTAAGGCAGGCTGGGAACCGGTTAGCTTTCCGGCTTGGTCACTGCGGAATGTTAATCAGGAATTCTCGTTGGACTGTGCGGACGACCAACACTTGAAACAGGTGAATTCGGGGGAATTTATCATTTTCCAATTCGCATCACCCCACGCAGAGTTTCAAATGGCATGCTTAATTGCCCACTTCCTTTCCCTTTGAACATGACTGCAATTCATACGAGGCCCATCTTCCAGCTTTGTGTTGCTTAGACATGGTGGAAGCCGTAACCATACACCAAAATCAGAACTCACGGATCAGCGTAGCTCTTCTGAATCGACAGTTTGTTTCCAGACCATAGGATACCATAGGACCTTCCAAACTCTTTCCTCGATGTGTGCTTGGTCGGATTGACAAAACATTTACAAATAACTTCCGTTGATCCTTTCCTTGTTTCACGTCATGATACGTCATGAACCTCGACAGTGAATCGTTTCAACCCCAAAATCAATCACACCTATCCAGCAATGAATTGGGGATCGAATTATTTCCAAAAATTTTGCCTGTCGTTTAATACCTGCCTGTTACATCTGCTGATTCGCCAATCTGTTGTCCCTGACTGCTGCTGACCCTAGCGCCGGAAAAGAGACTCACAGAGGGGAACACAACAGCCATACCCAGAACAAGTGAGCGCCAGAGCGTGAGTGCGTGCGAGTGCGAAAGTATGACGGTCTCAGGCTACTTATTGGAGGGACATTGTCTGAACATGGTCCAATGCTGACGCACGAGGTCGTGCCTTGGTACGAGACTGCGACGCGCTGCATACTGCGGGGGCGTTACTGCGACGCACTGAATATTGCGGGGGCGTTGTCTGACCTTGATCAACGCTGACTCTCGCTGCCTGGGTTCGATACAAGGCTGTGAAGCGCTTCATATTGAGGGGGCGTTGTCTGTCTGGTCAACATCTAGCGGAGCTGAGAGTCTTAGTAGACTTCGAGCATTCAGTGGTTGCTTTCAGGAATCTGGCTAACCTTATGCTACCCAAGGTAGTTAGGCACTTTCAGCTAGACTTTGGCACCAGATCACTTCTGTTTGTCCTATGAACTCACTCCATGAAATTCACCACAGCCATTTTATGGGTTTTATCATACGATTTCAAGGTCACTGTTGTGCGCGCGAATCCAAAAACACAATTTAGTTGTTTAGTCGTGTATGTGCTCTATGCGCCACTTAAAGTGAGGATAGTGCGCGCGCGCACTAAGTAGAACAGCGAGTAGAGTAAACAGTATCACAGTCGGAAAAATAGCTAAATCAAATTTGTGAACGGAAGTCACTCAGATCTCCGGTGTGTTTGCCATGGTTTCGTAAAAAAATGCAACTGACTTACGTGAACAGATTCATTGGGTTCTCATTTCTACCGGATGTACTTGAATGCCGATTGAAATCGAGAATCAGGCAAAACTCTTCAGTGTGTGAAGTTGTTCCGTCATACTCCATAGCAGGTACTAGCGGTATAATGGACTAATCTGTTGTTGAATCGAAAATCTGGGTGATCTAGTTAGCACCAATGCCTGAGTTTTCCTGTCCTTGTCTTGCAATCGAACACTGAGGCCGCAAAATGTGGGCGAGTATGCATAGCACTTCGTGCAGCATTAGGAGAAACTGTTGGTGTGGAACACGAAGTGGAAAAACCAGCAAGAAACACCGTTCAAGACACTGTCGAAGAACGTTACCCAATTGCTATCTCTTCAATAAGAACTAATTTTCACCTTCCTGTGATGCTTTGATTCCAACTAGAATGGAACCCGCTTATAGGAGCCACTTCCAGATAATGACAGTCCACAAGTGCGGAGGGGGTTCTTGTACTGGCAAACCAGTGTAGCTAAGCGTCAAGAACTTAAGCAATCATAGTACACTGCAAAGGGGACTGTTCCAAAAGTCATCGTTTTTTTCGTATTCACGTCACGTGTTCCTTTTAAGGATATCGATTGCAATTTCTCCGTTTAAATGGAACACCCAACCGTTGAGGGACAAAATATGTGCATGCAATGATGAGTCAAGGTGCAAGTTCTACCATTCCGCAGTAACGCTTTATAGCGAGAAACTTCACGCCAGCTTCTCTGGAGCAAAATGACGTGATATTAGATGTCCTATTTCCGGTTACGACAATGTCGGAGCTGTGGTACCCTGTGGTATCTGGTGGTACCAAACTTTTACAAATTTTTTGCACGTCAATTGACAGACACACCGGGTTTAGTTGAATTAAATTAGAGGGCGCAGGTGTGTGTGAAAAGAGAGAGACGAGGGGACTGGGTTACGTTGATACAAACAGAGGGACTTTTGATTATATCTCATTCGCCTGCTGATACAAATGGTGCATTCGCACATTTGAAGCGAATACTTGGAACCTGAAATGATTCGCTCACAATCAGCTGCATCACTTTTGACGCAAAGCTTCTATCGCCATCTGGATTGTGTAAAGTTGACGCATGAAATGGCAGTGCGTGCGCAAAGATTCCACAATCATTACCAGTCAAACAACTGGACGGAATGTGGAGCGTCTCGAAATGGAGCATTTTGTCGAAAGCGTGTCGAAATTTCGGTAGCTCCGGTGATTCTGCGGAAAGATTACGTGTTCAATTTTGATAAGTGACAGCAAAGGTACACCCACTATGAAACGCTGTCACTTCGAGAGAGCTCAGCACAGAGCTCCATTCAGGTTACGTAAAATCGGTTTCCACATCAGCGCAGACAAACAAAAACAATTGGCCTCTGTGGTTGTTGATCAGGTAGCCGTTGGTGTGTTCGCCGCGTGACTCATGAATATCAAGAAAAGGAGTCCCATAATACTAACCTGATCAAAGCATCGAATCACCGGTTTTGCAAAAAAATATGAAAGCCATTGTCAGCAAACTCAGCTGCGTTGGTCTTTGCCATCAACGGAACGGTACATTGTCAGACACGGATCAGTCACGCCTTCAGTAGAGCACATGCACTCAAGCTATTGCCTTCAGTGCACAGCTCCCTACCCGATCACCCCAATAAAACGTTTACCGCATCTAATGTGTAGCCGTCTACCCCACTTCCCAAAATCATCGCCGAAAGAACTTGTGGCACCTATGAAGACAAGTACGTGGACTGACGGCTGATGAATTATATCACCTAATAAATCATGCTCAAAGCGTGAATACTGTTTAGCGGCACATGTCCGAACAGTTAAGTGCTCGAACTACCGGCGAAAAGTTCTCGAGTTCGAATCTCCATGGAGGTGTGAGGAGCGCAATACCTGTGATACCCGGATGTGTAGTGCTACTCGGCACCTCAGCATCAATCGACCTTACATAGCAGCAGAACTCAACCACACGACGTCGAGGAATGTGTGTACAGGTAAAAAATGGGCATGTATTCGGAAGCGAGTGGGATTCTCTATCGTCAACGTCAATCATTACGCAGCCTCTTACACTCACAATCCGACAGACAAGGCTCCTGGAAAATAAAACAGGTTGGATCCTATCACCAAGGCTCACGAGACCACGCTGGTTCGTCTCTCAGTTAAGTTGATGTCTGCAGTTAAAGAGTAGAATTGGTGAGTTTCCCATATATCCACCAAAGTCTCACGAATCTAACGTTGAAAAAAGGACTGTGGTTTATTTACGTATAACCCGCTTCCCACGCGGTTCCTTCTATCTTGGTTCGAAGTTCGAAGTTTCTTGCAGCGGAATACCGGATTGTAACGCACGAGTACGCGATAGAGACTACTTCCGGACAACCCCCTCTAAAAACCAGAATTATTTGATTTGATTCGTTATCTTATGGCAACCTCAATTTCTTATCTAAACTGAAAGTATGCTTTTCGGAACAAAGCTTCCTCCTACAGTTCATTTGCATCAAAAATCTGACGCCTCTCTAATCCATCACTTGACTACTGCTTTTTGGATTCACACAGCTTGTTGGACGAGCTCTCTACTGGAGTTTCAGAACACCTGACAGGTTAGGATGAGTGATTAGCTAAGGAATGCTCATAAATGTTTGTCCGCAAAGATCTATGGCACTCCTGTGTGATCCTCATCCAGGTAACTTGTGAGAGGAAAATAAGGAATGAAGCCAGAAAATACTCTGAAGGCGTCTATGTTGCGACCTAACCCACAGGTCGAAACGAAAGTCCACAATTTTATCAACACGCTCATCCACGTCCAGAGGTGATACAAAGTTACACAAAGCACGCAGCGCGTTAGCGGTTACGGAGCGACTCCGGCCAACACTTTTCAAGTTCACCTGGGTTAGTAAATTCAAAGAATAAAATCTTGTCTCGTGCTTCAAATACCGGACCCAGGTCCTGTGGGAGGAGAACCGACATGCCTTCAATTGGCTTCCTTTTCTCTAGAGTATTTCCAACTCATTGCCCCCGCGGAAATATTTGACCGCCACGCTGTGTGGGCAGTCAGTCATAGTGGTTGCGACCTGCGTGGCGGTTCACTCAAAACCGCCAAAAAAATGGACACAACGACAAACAATGCAGTCATTGATTTCGCCTGAACCGGAAATGTTTGACAGGGTGAACACAAAGGAAGATCGCTCCCAGCGGCATACAGAGTCACACTGTAGCACACACAAGGCAAAGAATCAAGGCGATGCATTGTGATCAAATGTATAACGATGATGTCAATCTGGTAGAATGACCAAATGGTTCTACAATGTATTCGAACACGCCTGAAACAGACCAGCTCGTCTGATAGTACAACTTCACAAATCGTCGGTTAGTTGTTCTCTAGTCTCGTCTGATTTTCACTCCACTTGGTGACTTCGCCTACAAATGAAGGTCTGTCGATGCTACAGCGACGAGTAGTCCGTGTGTATCTCAGATGACAGTTTGGACGGTAAACGGTGATGTCTACAAGTGGATGGTCGAATGTCGTGTCAAGGACTTCAATCACATGTTGGTCTCATAGTGACATGTTCGGAGAGGTGAGATGACGTTGTCGTGATCGGAATTAGGTATCAACTGACCACATTTTGTGATGGCCGAGGTTGGTTGTATTCATAAATGAAGACATTCAAGGCGATGATCAGGTGCTGAGAATAACAGTTTGAAGCGTCCTTGTTGTATTCCTATGGTTGTTTGCAGATATATTCCTGAAGCAGAATGATCATTTGAGAAGTACATCAAGGGGCTGAGGTCAACGGTTGGCAATGGCGTCCCATGAAGCGAGCATTTTAACTGCTTTGGGTGTGCCAGAAGAACTTGCTTAAATTTCCTGTATTTCGTCTAACATGTTTAAAATTCGAATGAACTGCACTCATTGATGATGTCCACACGGATGATGTCGGGTCTACAACCAGAAACTACTTTCTATTCGATCCTACCATTCGTGAACCGAATATTTCATTTACAGCTTTGCCTGTGACCTAGAAGTGAGCATCTACCTAATTTTTGGCTTAGTTTAAGCACGTTTGTTTCCCTCTGCAATTCAGGCAGATCTATGTAGCTTTAGTCGAATTTCGCATATTCTGGGTGCGCAGGGTAGTGCTAGTGGAGACCAACTACTCTTTGGGCAATGTAACTTGGAATCTGTTGATAAGCAAGAGTAATCAAACGAAATCCCTTAGTGTGAAGCTGTTTACTTAATCCTAATTTGGGTCTCATGGGAGACCCTCACGGATGGGCGATGAGGGAGGCCTCGTGACCGATAAGAATGTATGTACAGCATGAGCTCGAATCCGCAGAAGGCTCGTTTGGAGGAACTACTAATAAAAAAATGACCTCCAAAGCCAACAGTGGGTGTTTTCGAAAAAGTTTGGTGACAATCGGTAGATTTATTTGCTGGGCATTGCTGGGTAACGTTTCGCTTTTGATACAAAAGCTTCGTCAGACCAAGTGACTAGGTTCCGAGGCTGATCGAGATTTAAGGCGGAAGGAGAACCAATCGGCTAAGTCAAGCTACATCTCTGTTGAGTGTTGGCCGAGGGATTTTAGTGTGTTAGAGTGGTTGAACAAGTGTTGGGTCGGTGGGGAAACCTACATGTGTTTGGGTCCTGCCTAGGGTCTATTTCTTCTGGTTCGGTTCATTTGATAGTTCCTCTTGAACTTCGTTTGAACATTCCGTTAGTCTGTATGGGTGAGCTAGTGCTAAGAAAGTTGTGT
>NW_008751761.1:113224-126335 GCF_000715545.1 Opisthorchis viverrini
GGTGTGAATCGCAGTCCCCGTCTTAAAACTTCCACATTCTCCAGATCTATTCTATGTCCCGTGTCTAAGGCATGTACCGCCATCGCTAAGTCTTTGACCAGCGTTTGGTATTCTTCTGCCTTCCTTGGTGGTTTGTTAATCCTTCTTTTATGCTCACCAATTCTGGTGTGCGATTTCACTGGCAGTTTGTCCTATATAACCTAGTTACTTGGCCTGACGAAGCTTTTGTGTCAAAAGCGAAACGTTGCCCAGCAATGAATCTACCGACTGTCACCAAACTTTTTCGAAAACGATGACTACCCAATCGGTTCCAAGTATTTTTCACGTGATTGAATCATCCATGGGTGCTTCAGATGGCTGAATTTGCAAATGACACAATACAAAATAAGAACAGGAGAATCAAAGCGACCTAGACCAAAATGATCATCATCTATTGAAGATAAACGGCTCATGGTTGAATCACATAAGATAATCACGATTTCCAAGTGAGAACACTTAACCATCATCACTTCACCGTTCTTGCGGGGGGCGGGGAATAAACTCACAGTGGTAGGTCGATGTAGAAACTACTTGATACATAATTTTGGTGGATATTTCTCGCTGTAAGTAAAGTCAATCTTTGCTGGAATCCGAGAGGCAATGTACAGTCATTTCATCATCAGCAGTGCGCACATCACGCAACTCTAGGGATTTTCGAACCCGCGACGTCCCGTCTAGAAGGTTGAGCTCTTGGACAAGAGAGGCTAATCAGTAGTGTGGCTAACTCGAACTTAGACAGGATATAGCACCGCTCATCCTTCAGTCACGGGAACCACGTCACGTGATTACACATGTTCAATGATTCCTCGAGCAACGACTTCTAAGATGGGAGATGATACTCAATGTCTTATCACTTTCGTGTAAGATGATCGATGGTCGTAGATAAGCCTGGCGAAAGCCATCTGATTACTACATATGCCATAAACAGGCAGATGGGACAAGCTCTTTGATTCTGTAGAGTAATTTATGGCAGAAATCGTTGGTTTTTAATGACGAAACGCCTGCTTACTTCAGTTTAATTTACCGATATACTAAGTATGTGGAATCCATCCAGATTGTATGACACAAAAAATGCAATATCAACCATTATTTCTCGAAGCCTGCGTCGTATGAATTCCGAAAGTTTTTAAAACAAACCGATTTCCAGAAATATTTTCCTATATCCAATTCAAATAATATGGAAAAAAAGTGGGAAAACCTAAGACACATGCAGTACAAATGGTTCACGGAAAAAATGTCGCCCTAGGAGCTGTGTTTTCTAAAATTCAACTAGGAGTAACATTTTGAAGGCTATTTTTGACTTCTGGGCTAATTCGGAGTAAAGAAGCGGCTGTATGAAAACGCGAACGGACAGAACAAAAACGTTCATCAAATATACTGTGCTCATTCATTGAACTCACTACCAGATTATTCCCGTTTCCGAAAAATCTGATGTTGAACAAAGTATCTAGCAAGTGATAGGTACGGTTCATCCTCGGTATGTGACAGCACTTTTGGATTGAGGAGATAGCTGCAGGTACTTGAAGATGTCATGGCAAAAATTTCCATGTGGCGGGTAATACATTCTCCAGTGGAATTTTACCCTCAGAAAAATTTAATATATATCTTTGCAATGTACTACTCATAAGGTTGCTGAAAATCCGTCGACAACCCACGACCGGTTTCGTCCTTTTTGGGGGGCTGATCAGGTAGGCGTAGTCCCCGGGTTTCCGTCAACCTTATGTTCTACTTGAAACCAAAGAAATTAGTGAATATACACTCATTTTCAAACTAACTTGGTTTTTTCGAGAGACTCACCTGGAGCCCAGGTGAATCTCTCGTCTGTGAAAACACCAGAAAACATCATAAACGAGAGATTCAGCTGGGTTCCAGGTGAGTCTCTCGAAAAAAGTAGTTTGCAGATGACTGCATATTCGCTAATTTTGTAAATATTTCGGTTACAATTATACGAACAAAAGTAGTTCTCCCTACTTTTGGACTTTCAAAAAGCCGATCGTTCCTTCCGAATCCTTCTTGTTGCATAATTTGCGTTGTCTGTTTTTAGATGCCTGGTACCGATGTCCTGAAATTCTGGCCCTTGTTGAAGCGCATCATCGTCAGTTAGTTTCTAACTTTAGTATGGGAATTCGATTCCCGAATTATTCTCATTTCACAGGCGACCCAAATCGGCCTATGAATCTCCTCGTTTCAATGGTAGCGTTGGTGTTGGCGGTAAAGGCACCATTTTAAAACGACCGCCCCTATTTGGTATGGTGATTACCAGCTGCAGTCACGTGCACGCATAGTCGCATTAGCTGAACGTTTGTCCAGTTCATCGCGGTATCGTTTCTGGACGGCGGACATCTCACAAGATTATCTATAATTGAAGTTCATCTATGCCGAAACCCGAGAAGCACCGTACAACTGGTTCATCCACCTTGAGAGTCATGTTTACCAGATGACAGTGCAGTGCATGGACTGGCTTCACTTGCGAGACTATATCTCCATTCAAATTCCCAAATCTCTCCACACTACCAACAACCTATAAGTAGCTCAGGGTAGCATCCACTTGGTCAGTGAAACTTCCATCTGAGAAGTCATCACTTGAGGAGCCAGCCAACACGTGATCACGTGATTTGGATTCCGTGAGTGAAGGATGAGTAGGACTGCGCTACATCTGGGGGCTAGTTAATCACAGATTAGTGATCAATGGAGCGAAAACTCCTCAGTTTGCAAAAGTGATACGGGAAACAAGGTTCATTTAAACATAACACTGTCACCAAAAGTCACAACTGACATACGAACTAACATCCGGCATCCTGAAAATGCCTGAAAATAAATTTCACATTCACATCACTCCCATCTGGGCATTCGTCCTCATGACCCAGTGCAATTATTCTGGTGAGTCCATACCAAGTACTGGACCCGCGTTTCACCCTTATTAGAGCCCACTAGCAATGCATATGCCTCGTCGCATCGGGGTTCAAATCGGGACATCTCACCTGGGAGGCGAGCGTGTTACTATGAACAATGAACTCTGGACGCACCGGAAATATCATGTCTGAACAAGTGAGCGTGTTTACGCTTGGGAAAGGGGTTTCGTTCGTCCAACTGTCCTGTTTATTTCAACCGATGGACCCGCCCGCTAGGACTTCCCAGCCCGGTATGGGCGTTCGGAACCTGCTGAACAGTTTTTGATAATGTTTTCGCGGGGTTTGTGCAATTTCCATCCACCTCACTCTCGCTGAAACGGTCCTGCTTCTGTCCTGAATCAATTATCTTGATGAGGTCTCATCACGGGACAGAGCCTTTAGTGTTTTCCATCACAGGCTAATTCATCAATCTTTTGGCGCCGTATACACTTCCGTGGTCGTTTGAGTCTCAATGTAAACCTTATTCCTCAAAAGCGTGGATTAATGGGTGTTCAGCACACCGGTCCCCTTGATTCGCAACAATTACCGGTCGTTAACAGTCGTTGCATTGTCCTGGTTCACTGACCGGANGAGCGGCTCCAAACTGGGATGCTTTTTATTTTGTGTCATATCCATACCAATACCTTTTTTACTAGGGTGAACTGCTACATCGTACTTTTGTGCGGTATAAAGTGAGCACCAGTAAAGTGGGGCACGCTGTGAGAGACACAAGTCGATGGAATTCAGGTGACGCAAAATAAGATATTGTTCAAACACAGCTCATAGGTAATTTCCATGAGCCAACTTTTAGGAAAATACTCTTCTACACAGAAGTCAGCGGGTGAGAAAAACGTAGTGTAGAATTTATAGGTGGAACTTTAACTTTTTGACGATATGGTTTCCGGAGTTTGCAATGGATGGGAAGCGATTCCACCTAGCATCGCTGTAGCAGTTTGCTGCAAGGATACCGAATAACTTGGTTCATCTTCCGCTTGGCTTGGGACAAGGTAGAAATTTAGCAGGAACGACTATGATTCTACATGACCTTCGTTAGTAAGGAATATTTGATCCTATCCTTTCCTGAATTCATCCTGAAACTCCATGAGGGTTGCTGTAGCTCGCGGTGAGGCTTACCACCACAGAACTAACGAATCTACTGAAGCTTTCAGGCATTTCAGGCAGGTTGAATAATGAAGACTCGTTTTTCGGGGAGCAGAAAAACAGTACAGTACAGTAAGGGGGCTCGCAGGTGTAAGAAAACTCGGTTTACCTGAAAAAAAAACTGTTTCGACTTTATGTGGTTTTTCCAGAAAAAATAAACGTCACTGATGTTTTACGGTTGGTTTAGTGCTGACTCGATAGATGGGTTGAAAAGTTACTGAGAATTTGATGCGTAAAATCCACCTATAGTGGGTTCCGTTGACTGCGCCCATCTAATAAGCCCCTAGAAGGGCATCGTCTGTCGAGGGCTTTGAAGCAAACGTGTAGGCAGCATGTTCGAAAAATCAATACAACAACCTGAATATC
Organism: Opisthorchis viverrini; assembly: GCF_000715545.1. Taxonomy (NCBI): domain Eukaryota; kingdom Metazoa; phylum Platyhelminthes; class Trematoda; order Opisthorchiida; family Opisthorchiidae; genus Opisthorchis; species Opisthorchis viverrini. The sequence continues at coordinate 117,682 of NW_008751761.1, forward strand.
GTGAGGCCAGGCGGCTTTAGCAGCTTTGTTGAATACGCATGACAGAAAATTTGGATCTTTTCCAGAAAAGTCCCGCCAAAAATTAACCCCCGCCACCAAGAAAGATTATAAAAAAAGATGACATGAATCTGTACTTTTGGTTTTTATTGAACAGAGTGGGTGAAATTGGGACATGTCATTAATAAGTTGCATGAAAAGATCCGTTTTTCGATACCTTTGCTCCGAACGAACACACAAGTAACTGTCCACTAAAGACCGGTGTGTGCCGCCCTGGCGTTTATTCTGCATCTTGTAAACGTGCCAAAGAGATTCGGTGGTTTGTTTGTGAGCTCCAGTCGTTGGGTCCACAAAGTTTCCCGTATGATTAGCCGTTTCAGGAGTATAGTTCATGTCAACCATCGTTTCAATTCCTTGGTATAATGCCCACATTTCGGAGATGATGATTGAGCTGGGAGCGATGCAGGCCTTGATTGTGTCCATCAAAGTGGCCGCAGTTCAATCTGGCACTGCATACATGAACACCAGTTTAGTCTCCCGACAGATCCGTCCGAAAATCCACTGCTGGGGAAGGACTCGCCCTGCGTGGTTTTTACGGTGAGATATAAGCGTTGCATCGATCTCGGCGTGTAGACCTGGGCTACCGATAACTGTTGGAGTCTGCAAAAGCCGCCGGGCGCAAACTTCGCGAACAAAGTTCTTCCAGTCAACAGCGGTCGTGTGACTAATAGATAATTCCTCTAAGCGGAATTTGATTTTTGCCAATTTTTCAAACCAGCAATAAATGAAAAGAATTGCTGTCCTAAACTCCATCCTAGACCGCTCCAGCCAACTTCCCTTTCGAAGACGAATTTCTTGCCGACACTGTCGTGCATTACACCTCCACCTGTCAAAAAACAGTTGAAAGTGTCAGTTGGCGGCCATTGTTGCATAAACGTTGCTGATGGATCACTCCGTGGCTTTGCCAAAAAACGTATTGCCGTCTCCTTGTCGTGAATGAGAGTTGAAAGCGTCAGAAAGTTCATTTAAGTGATTGTTTTCATCACAAATAGGTCAAGGTTGTGTGCGTACATTAACTTGGAGCTGGCAAATGTGGCGGGACTTAACGTTTCACACACACTTTTTGTATTAGTGGCGGGGCTTATCTGGAAAAGATCCGAAAATTTGGGAATCAACCTGTAGTAATTGCCAATCGAACAGCTGATTTGTAAACTATCATGAAGTAACAACATTTGAAGTGCTGTGAAGTAAATCTGTTGGGCTGATAGCACCACCCTCTGATTTCCTTCCACAGACACACCATTACACACCTGCGCGTGGACTGGAATTCCACGATGCCACTAGCAAGCGTTTAGTCAACCAGATGGGTAGTGACCGTCCGTATCAGAACAGAACTCAGCCTATTCTGCCTCATAGTCAAACGGTTCTTTTCGTCCAGGTGTGTTTCATCGTTCGGTCTTAACACCACCTCAGTTTGCCTGTTTATGGACTTCCAGTATTGAGCAAACCAGTTCTAGTTGAACCTTCGGAAAATTACACGTGAAGATTTTACCAGTACGCTCATATGCATTCCGATTTGCAGTCACAGGCGACTCTCTTGGATGAATCTCTCGTTCATGATATTCTTCCCCCTTATGAGCAGTGTATTACGCTTAGACTTGAAGATCCACCATAGAACGGGTTACTCGGTGATCAGTTGTACGCAACGTTCAACGAAACTGGCTTCTTTGAGCAGAGTTTTAATCTTATCAGATACAAAGGTCTACATCTTCATCCCAAAGTGACAGAAAATACTCAAATTAACGTCAGATATTCGCCATTTTCTTTCATTCTGATATATATGCAACTATTTTGGCGCTCATCAGTCACTGGTTATCGGTTCTACAGCGTGCACGCCAAAACCCAGCTTTTACGTATATTTTAACCGTGAAAACTGGTTCCTTGTGAAACCTGAGGACTCAACCGATGGCGAGGTTTCGTTTGGTCTCTGCGCCGCCTCCACATCGCCGACAAACAAAAAATAGGCCTCAATCAAATTAGCTCTGGATTAAATTGAATTTTCTTTTCGAAATTGGAACATCGGGAGGTGGTCCGCCCGTAAACCAAACAGAAAAGTATAACTTGATATTTTGGCAATCACCACCCAGTTTTTTATCAGATTGCAAATAGGAAATTTTCCGGGGGTAACTAACAGATGGACACCAGATTTGAGCAGACGATTTCCGAAAAACAAGGCTTACAAAGGGTTCTGCTTGCAACCACCAGCACCCAGTAATAGAACGCTAAAAATAACTGTTTTAAGTTGATTGCCTTTAAATGAGTGGAATCCAATTCTTTGTAAATTGGGTCTTTCATGGCTTTCATTATTGTGTCCATCATTTGAGGAGCATCATTTTCTCCTCACAATTTCTCGTTAAAACCTGTTCTTTACCAACATTAAGCGTACTTCAACTCCATAGTAAATACTGTTCAGCTGTAATACCATTTCGGTGCCCAGCTGCCATGCAACCAGTGCAAGGGCTGGGCTACCGGCAGGTTTTCCAAGCCTGGACAAGGGATTCGAGGGGCAGAGATTGGGTTCGAACCACGGACCTTCTGGTCAGTAAAATCACGCTCTAAACACTGGGCCATCTTGTCACCCTACAGAAAATAACTTCCTTATCCGACCCAATTAGAAAAAGTCAGTCAGTTTAGCTGGATCGGTGATAGGAGCACGAACTTACTAATCCCAAGGTCTGTGGTTCGAACCCAACCCCGGCATATCGATTGCTCCTCTCTAGGCTTGGGCAGCCTGGCAGTATCTCCTTCCTTTGGGTGGTATGACAGCTAGGCACCAGGAGGGTGTTACAGTTGAACTATTATTATGATTATCATTATTATTAAATTAACCAGTAAAAGTGGGAAGACTGCTGAGCAACAAAGATTATGTATTGTTGGTATTGTGACGACATCCGAGAGTCTCCGTCTGAGATTTCATCCTCTCAGTAAGACCACTCTGTACTGGAAAACCTAAAATTAGCTTACAGCAGTTTAGTCTTTATTGAGAATCATCACCCATGAGATACTCCATCGAGATTCAAACCCACGACTTTCATACTGAAAACCCCTTCTCAAGTTATCCACAACCTACAGGTAGTTCGGAGGGAGAACGATTTTACAAGATGGGCGAAGCTTCTGTCTTCATCTGTCATCAGACGAGGAGCCAGTCAGCACCTGACCATTTGGTTGGGGTCCCGTGATTGAAGGATGACTGGAGCTATGTCCCAAAAGCCAGCTACTCATAATGTTGATCGGCCGTTCGCAGCCGAACGTTAAGTTTGAAAACTATTGCCTGGGATGCTCTGAGTTCGCGAATCGATTGAGTTTCGTGAAGGACACACGTCTGGTGATTCTTAATACGGACGAAATAACCTTGCAGTTTACACATATCATTCCACTGCATGCCTAATGCTCCCGAATTGCCGGCGACACAACCAGGCTGAACGTGAACTGTTCCAAAACCAGGCCAGTTTTTGGCAGTATGCCAAATGTTGGCAGCTCGAGTGCCACTGTTCAATCAAAGTAAACAACGGTATGTATACTCCTTAGCTGAAATCATCACTTCAAGCAAGCCCGTACGCAGTGCTCTGCGTCAGCCATAGGAATCCGGTTTCCACATCATTGCAGCTGAACAAGAACAGCTGGCCCCGTTGATTGTCAATCAGGTGGTTGTTATTCTGTTCGCCGAACCTGGAAAGTTTCGTCAACAAACGAGGAGACATCGTCCGTGCGCGGTGGTGACGTCTGCTGGTTTTGTGACGAAATGTTTGAATGCTAATTGTCAGGTTCGGTAAACAGACCAATACCCACCTAATACCACCTAATGAACATATTAGTGCACAGTGATGATAGCACTAATAGAAGTGTTTCGTATGGTGGACAGTGGAGGGTTGCGACATGTATAGAAATCAACACAGTGCGAAATGGGAGCGGGTCAAAAAAGGGAACTTATTGTAAGTGAGAGTCCCTTGGTGAAAGTCCGGACAGCGGGAACGTGTTTTTCTCCGCAGTGCGACTGCAACACGTACTCTGAGATTTTCCGTGGACTTGCAGTGTTTGGCTGACTCCTTGCTCCGTGCGCGCGCGCGCGAGTCTGTGTGTCCTGACTGGGTTCGGTTCCAGTGCGTGTACGTGGGCGCGTCAGCACGTGAGTGGTCGGTACGCTGACTAGGCGGTGCAGACAATGGATGTCCGATGAGTCAGCTTAATCCGACGTGTNACAAGCCTCGCGATTCCAGTGAGCACTGGGAGCTGAGCAGTCAAGTATGTGGGTGAGTGGGTTGCTACAATCAGACACGTCGGAGTTACGAGCAATTCGATGAACAGTCAGTAACCGATTCCCCTGGGACCTGAGAGTTGTAACCGAATCTACTGTATTTCTTGATGATCACAAGAAATGGACAAAGTTGTTACAGCAGAGCGTTTTGTTTGACATTCCATTTGTCAGGTGATCCAAACGTCAGTTTGCACAAGACGCGATCCATCGGGTTGACCAACACTGTCTCAATAGTTCATTTGGATTTTAAACCTTTTAAATGGGAATAGGTAAGTTGGGCAATTCTGTCCATTACGAGCAGGTCAGCTATTTCGGAAGGCCATTACTCGCCGTTGACCTCAACCCCGTGTTGTACCTTTGCAAAGACATTCCTTCTTCAGGAATATATCTGCAACCAACCTGCGATCCCCATAGGATTTTAACAAGAACACTTCGAACTGTCATCCTCAGCACCTGATCATCGCCTTGAATGTCTTCATTTCATTTATGAACCAACCTCGGCCATCACAAAATGTGGTCAGTTGATACCTAATTCCGATCACGACAACGTCATCTCACCTCTCCGAACAGAACATGATGAGATCAACATGTGGTTGAAGTCTTTGACACGACATTCGATCATCCACTTGTAGACATAACCGTTTACCGTCCAAACTGTCATTTGAGATACACACGGACTACTCGTCGCTGTAGTATCGACAGACCTTCAACCGTAGGCGAAGTCACCAAGTAGAATGAAAATCAGACGAGACTAGAGAACAACTGACCGACGATTTGTGAAGTTGTACTATCAGACGAGCTGGTCTGTTTCAGGCGTGTTCGAATACATTGTAGAACCATTTGGTCATTCTACCAGACTGACATCATCGTTTTACATTTGATCACAATGCATCGCCTTGATTCTTTGCCTTGTGTGTGCTACAGTGTGACTCTGTATGCCGTTGGGAGCGATCATCCTTTGTGTTCACCCTGTCAAACATTTCCGGTTCAGGCGAAATCAATGACTGCATTGTTTGTCGTTGTGTCCATTTTTTTGGCGGTTTTGAGTGAACCGCCACGCAGGTCGCAACCACTATGACTGACTGCCCACACAGCGTGGCGGTCAAATATTTCCGCGGGGGCAATGAGTTGGAAATACTCTAGAGAAAAGGAAGCCAATTGAAGGCATGTCGGTTCTCCTCCCACAGGACCTGGGTCCGGTATTTGAAGCACGAGACAAGATTTTATTCTTTGAATTTACTAACCCAGGTGAACTTGAAAAGTGTTGGCCGGAGTCGCTCCGTAACCGCTAACGCGCTGCGTGCTTTGTGTAACTTTGTATCACCTCTGGACGTGGATGAGCGTGTTGATAAAATTGTGGACTTTCGTTTCGACCTGTGGGTTAGGTCGCAACATAGACGCCTTCAGAGTATTTTCTGGCTTCATTCCTTATTTTACTCTCACAAGTTACCTGGATGAGGATCACACAGGAGTGCCATAGATCTTTGCGGACAAACATTTATGAGCATTCCTTAGCTAATCACTCATCCTAACCTGTCAGGTGTTCTGAAACTCCAGTAGAGAGCTCGTCCAACAAGCTGTGTGAATCCAAAAAGCAGTAGTCAAGTGATGGATTAGAGAGGCGTCAGATTTTTGATGCAAATGAACTGTAGGAGGAAGCTTTGTTCCGAAAAGCATACTTTCAGTTTAGATAAGAAATTGAGGTTGCCATAAGATAAAATTTCGAATCAAATAATTCTGGTTTTTAGAGGGGGTTGTCCGGAAGTAGTCTCTATCGCGTACTCGCGCGTTACAATCCGGTATTCCGGTGCGCTGCAAGATACAGACGAGAGGCCGATACTGAGTTGAACTGAAGTCGCCAAACGAAACAAAGATGCATATCATGCCACACTAGCTACGTCAGCAAGGACATCACGCACACCCAGGAACGTGGAACCAGGATAGGAGGAACCGCGTGGGAAGCGGCTTATACGTAAAGAAACCGCAGTCCTTTTTCAACTTTCGATTCGTGAGACTTTGGTGGATATAGGGAAACTCGCTAATTCCACTCTTTAACTCCAGAAATCAACTTAACTGAGGGGCGAAGCAGTAAGGCTTCTTGAGCCTTGTCGACCTGATTTATTTTTCAGGATCCTCGGCGATCGGATTAGGAGTGTAACAGAGCGCGTACTGTAGACCAGAAAAGGTCGACTGATTAACGTTGACGAGGCAGAATCCCACTTGCTTCCGGATGTAGTCAACTTTTCCATTTTTAAACATTTTACGGCTTCGTGTGGTTGAGTTTGTCTGAGATTTCTTCCTGCAAGTGAAGTCACTTGATGCGGAGATGCCGGGTAGCCCTGCACATCAGTCTTGGGTATCACAGGTATTGCGCTCCTCACACCTCCATGGAGATTCGAACTCGAGAACTTTTCGCCGGTAGTTCGAGCACTTAACCGTTCGGACATGTGCCGCTAAGCAGTATTCACGCTTTGAGCATGATTTATTAGGTGATATAATTCATCAGCCGTCAGTCCCCTTACTTGTCTTCATAGGTGCCACAAGTTCTTTCGGCGATGATTTTGGGAAGTGGGGTAGACGGCTACACATTAGATGCGGTAAACGTTTTATTGGGATGATCGGGTAGGGAGCTGTGCACTGAAGGCAATAGCTTGAGTGCATGTGCTCTGCTGAAGGCGTGACTGATTCGTGTCTGACAATGTCTCTAACCGTTGATGTGTCCCGTCTCGGGACCTCCATCCGTGGAGATGGCAAAGACCAACGCAGCTGAGTTTGCTGGTAATGGCCTTTGCACTTTGTTTCCAAGTCGAAGATTCAATGGTTTTAATCAGGTTGCTTGACACGCCCATCTTTAGACTCTGGAATCCACTGAACCAAATGCTTTAGAAAGATTCAGAGTTTTCCCTTAATCTCAGAAATTATGGGAGGCATTCAGCAGAATGATGAATTATTAGCTGTTTCCAACCCTACTCAACAGCCAGATTTACGAAGACTTCCATGCGGTCTTAGAGGAGCCCCGCAAATAAACTTGTTACCTGGTTTTAAAACCGGTTCACATTGAAAGACAGTGGCTTTTGAGGATGCACGAAAGCTCTGTTTTATCGACATTTACAATGACGGTTTGTGTGAATGTGCAAGCACTGCGTGAAAACACGTTGTTTCCAAATTCGCGTTTCAGATCAACGGGCACGCACCGTTTCCAATCGATATTTGCATAGAAAACCTTACGTCATGAAAGGTTTTGTGCGAACATTTCCTCTTGGGAACCTCTAGGGACGCATGATGCCAGTCCAATACTAATCTAGGTACTCAAACGTCTGTCTGAATACAGTTGAACTAAACAGCAGCTCTCTGGGGAATTCTCAGTTATCTGCGGATTCACATGTGAGCTACTGTCAGTCTCCACATGGTATCGACTAAGGCAGCAATCCTTCTTCGACGACTTTTTGACGGTGGCTAATCCCAAGGCATTGTTTCCGCCCTAGGCTTTGTTTAAATGGACATCCAGTTTCATAACATCACTCGGAAAAAATTTCCTTCATAATTGAACTTGTACGGACCACTCCCTTTAGTTGCTTCTACGAAGTACTGCATGTGAGCCTCTGTTGCCTGAGCTTCCCACAAGGCTTGAAAATCAGGAAACTGGATCATCAGAACTACTCTGCTTTGACAGGACAGTCACACTTGAATAAAAGACGCCATTGTCTATCTGCCACAAGTTGATACGATTGTACTTTTACCCCAGTGATTACGTAAAGTAATAGCCACAAAACCCGCTTGGTGGATGAATTCCATGCCAATTTTTGAATTTCCTAGATTTGATGATCAAACCGCTGTGGACGTATTACACTACTCATGAGGTTGCTGAATATTCTTCGATAGCCCATGATCGGTTTCGCCCATCTGCGGGCTCATCACACAGGCGCGGTCCTCGATTTTTCGTCAACCTTACGTTTTGCTTGAACTTAAATTGCAAGAAATTAGCCATATACACTGATTTGCAAACAAATTTGGTTTTGTGAGAGACTCACCTGGAACCCGGCTGAAACCCTTGTTTGTGCTATTTCGAGACAACTAAATGGGATGCACCAAACCACCTCATGTTTCAGCTGGTACAATATTCGAGATATCGCGATACATCGTAAACAAGCGATTCAACCGGGTTTTCAGATGAGTCTTCCGAAAAATCAAATTAGTTTGCAAATGAGTGCATTTCGCTAATTTCGTGCAATTTGGTTTCAAGTAGAACATAAGTTTGACAGAAAGTCGGGGACTGAGCCTACTTGATGAGCCCCAAGATGGGCGAAACTGGTCGTGGGCTGTCGACAAATTTTCAGCAACC
>NW_008751761.1:126367-136750 GCF_000715545.1 Opisthorchis viverrini
CGAATATACATGTATCGCGATATCTCGAAGATCGTAGCCACTGAAATATGAGGTGGCGTGGTGCAGCACATTCAGTTGCTTAGAAACATCGCAAATGAGAGATTCAGCTGGGTTCCAGTCGAGCCTCTCGCATAACCGAATCTGTTTGCACATAAGTGTATTTCGCTAACATCTATACCTTTATATCAGTAACTGGTAAACCACCAAATGACTGCATAAGTTGTGTCATTGAACATTGTGCCACACTGTTTTATATTCGCTCTGTATTCACCCTATAATTATCTTCTAATCACGTAATTATCAGTACTTTCCCACACCATTTATCATACGGGTAATTTACAACTCGAATTTTGACACTATAATTAAAACTTTTTTCAACAGATTTTCTATGGAATGCCTAATACTCTGATTTTTTCTTGTCAGGAGACAAATGACGCCCCTTATCAACAACCCCCACCTTTGGAGATTTGTAGGACATTAACTTTAGTTCTTTGTGACAATAAGGAACCATTTTTGGGTAAAAATTATTCCCGTGAAAGTTAACTCCCAAGCAGTATTCAAAATCAGTTAGCCTTGTTGATGCAGCGCATCTATTTGAGTCAATATCTGGAACACGTAAGCAGGTATATTCTTGCAGATACATTGTTTCGTAGAACAAGGTGCCTAATGGCACCTTTGAATTTTTGCACCAAGTGAAAGGAAATACGCTCCAAGTTGGACGATCGACTGGGACTAGACTGATATGTTCTCAGGACAAATCACACCAAGCTGTGCTGAAAAGCTGAGCATCACTTTGTAGCTATTTCCTCATCAGTGAGAATCAACACCATCTCACGAAACTCCAGGGAGTTTTGAGCCTTCGAACTACCTGCTAGTAGTTGGCCACAAGCGGTTGATAACCAACCAGGATACAGCGCCAATCATCCGTCAACCATAGGATCCACATCAACTGGCCACGTGTTGGCTGGCTCCTGGAGTGATGACATCTCATATGGGAGCTTCACTCATCTCGTGAAGTTATCCTTTCTCCTTCACTTACAGGACAAAATCTCAGTTGAAAACCACTGAAACTTCTCACATTTACATCAGAAATGCGCGTATTTGCAAACAAACTTGGTTTTGCGAGAGACTCACCTGGAACCCAGCTGAATCTTTCGTTTATGATATGTCTAAGCAACTGAATGTGGTGCACCCGGCTGCCTCATGTTTCAGTTGGTACGATAGTCAAGCTATGGGGATACATGAATAATACACCGGTCGTAGGCTGCCGAAGAATTTCCAGCAACCCTACGTGTAGTATGTTACGCCTACAGTGCTAGTTCTTTGCTCCCTCCTTGTTTTCTAGACCTGATCTGTCCGGCCATACAGAGTTGCCGCTGACGTCGGGAAAATTCTAATCTCTCGCGTCTGCACTGGCATAGTAGCTCAGTCATTTGATGTTTCAAGCCTGACTGCCAACGTATCCAGGGTAGTCCACTGGGATTTTGGGAAGTTATGATGCCTGCCGTTGGTTCAGCTGACACAGTTTAGAATAGAATGCTCAAGACGTGCTTGAGTGCACCGTGGTTGTGACATGACGTATCTATCATTAACTGCCGCGCTTTCAAATATTCTGCATCCCCAAATTGTTTACAACCGAAAAGTACAACATTTAGAGGCAAATGCATCTAATTTATTCGATCTTTTGTGTTTATCTTTCAGGCAAAGCGAACGAGTGTATAACAGATCAATTACGACAAATGAAAGAAGGCACTCCAAGTCCGCCCAAAAACGTATCGATTCAGCTGTCTGATTTCGCTTCAGAAAAGTGTGAAACGCACAACTCAGTAGATTTCAAAGAGTCTCCTTGGGTAATTTTCTACTCAGAGGCAATTTGATGACCGCCTTTCTTTATCACTGATTAGTATCTATTTCAAAAACCTCTGGTCATTTTTCAAGGCCGCTGCTTCAGGTCTCACGAAGTGATGACTACTCAAACCAACTGGGAAGTCAAATGGAAGGTCAAGCGAACCTCTGATACAAACCAACATTCTGACTGTGGTGCCAACTTTACACTATACTGCCGTTCAGCTGCAGCACTCTTTCGGTGCCTAACTGCCATGCCACACGAATGAGGCACAAGGGCCGGGATGCTGTCAGGTTATCCAAACCTAGACAGAGGAAGTCGAGAGGCATGGGTCGGGTTCGAACCACGGATCTTCCGGTCAATAAATTCGCACTCCGTCTCGCCCTGTCACACAAAGTGGAACTGAAAGCGTGAAGCACAGCGATAACCTTCAGGATATTTCGTCCTTTTTACAGTGAATTACTAATAAGTTTGCCGGAATGGCGCGACGGGGTTTAGAATGCAATCGGTGGAAATTCGCGGAAGGCCTGAAAGGTGTGAAGCTCTCCAGGAGGCAGTCCAAACTTTGGCATCAGATCGTGTTCACACACAAGATTCACATTTCATGGGTGGCCGCAATACACAGAGCTCCTGGGGCACTGCGTCATTTTTATTCGGTCCCATCATACCATTAACTTGTCGAGTTTTTCTACCACTTTCCATCCTCAGGCGTGTCTTTTGGTTGAGGCCACGTGCATCGAAAATCTTCACTTCAAGACCTCCTAAACTCTTCCTCATTTCTGGCAATTCGTAACAACCGCTTCTGAATGTCTGGACCATAACAAACTCGTGACCATTATGGAAATCACACAAGGGACTGGTTCTTTTCTACTTAGCAAAGATGTGGTGAATCAGCCAATCAGTTCCTGTGCATAATCACGATGAAAACAGCTGAGTCGGTTAGATATCTATCCGTCCGGTAAGTGGAAGATTAGAGGTTCGAGTCCGCCCCTGTGTATGTATGTGTGTATGTCGTTTCATTCATCCTACGTGCATATGAACGTCTCAGTTCGAGATCGGTCGAATTCCCGAATCCAATTCCAGACGAGTACACAATAGACAGTACCAACTGTTCTGATGAAATTTGTGTTACACATCCGAAAGGTGAACTTTACTGATTTTCCCAAAATGCATGCGTAACAAACTTCTTACGTGGTTTCCAGCTTACACTCCGCACATAAATGCCAAAAGTTAAATTCGTACTGCCAACTGTCGCGTAGATAGATGTATATTTAATTGAGGAACTAAATTTGCGTGAATCAGTTATTTGTCCATATTGTCTTCTGTGATTTGAAGAATGTCTTTGTTTCGGTTCAATCCAACTGGTGTGGCAGTTTCTGACTGAAAAACATGAAACTCTGATATCTTTGTAACATACTACTCATAAGGTTGCTGAAAATCCGTCGACAGCCTACGAACGGTTTCGCCCCTTTTGGGGCTCATCAGGTAGGCATAGCCTTCGAGTGTCCGTCAACCTTATGTTCTAATTGAAAACAAATTGCACGAAATTAGCGAATATACACACATTTGCAAATTAATTTGGTTTTGCGAGAGACTCACCTGGAGCCCAGCTGAATCTCTCGTTTGTGATGTTCTCCGGTCTTGAGCTGCCGACGGATTTTCAGCAACCTTATGAGTAGTATATTACGAAGATATACATGTATCGCGATATCTCAAATATCGTAGCGACCGAAACATGAGTAGTGCTCATCGGCAGCTCACTTGTTTCGGGTTGCAGCGATTTGAACTTTAGTCGTTTAAACAATCCAAGAACAGGGAAATACACTTATTTGCACACTAATTTGGTTTTTCGAGATGCTCACCTGGAATCCAGCTGAATCGTTCGTTTGTGATGTTTCCAGGCAACTGAATGTGCTGCAATCACCTTCATAGGAAAAAAATCCACAGGTCATCTGTGAATGATTTAAGTTCTGTCATTCCTATGTCATTCTTGTATGTACAGAACTCTCGCTCGCTCTCTTGACGCAATCACTGTGGGTTGTCCACAACAAAGTGGAGGGCCACCAGACTCGACTTTTGCTCACCAGGAGCTCACTTCTTTCAGTTTGCTGCGATTTGACCTTTGGTCGTTTAGACAATCGGAGGACAGCGAAACACACTCATTTGCAAACTAATTTGGTTTTTCGAGAGACTCACCTGGAACCCAGCTGAGCCTCTCGCTTGTGATGTATCCAAGCAACTGAATGTGTTGCACCAGACTGCTTCATGTTTCAGTTGGTACGGTATGTGAGATATGGCGATACATCACAAACAAGTGATTCACCTGGGTTCCAGATGAGTCGCAAAACCAAATTAGTTTGCAAATGAGTGTATTTTGTTAATTTCGTGCAATTTGGTTTCAAGTAGAACATACGGTTAACGACAACTCGGGGACTGCGCCTACCTGATGGGCCCCAAGAAGGGCGAAACCGGTCGTGGGGCCTCGAAGATTTTCCAACAACCTTATGAGGAGTGCACTACAAAAATCCGACAACAGTCCAGAAAAACTTTGTGGTTACGTGCTAAGTCAGATTCTTTTGAACTTTACTCAGTGTTACAGCGAAACCGGTATCTTCAGTGACCTCCGGGAAGGCAAAACGTTCCTATTAACGTAAGACGTCGATTCACAAAATATACAGATCTCGACATTAGCTACTCATCCAAAACAAATGGTCCACTGGACTACAAAAGTACAAACCAAATAGGCAAAACAGGCCTCCATGTGAGACGGTCCACTAAGTGGTTGGATGACCTCATCGTCAAATGAGTGAAGTGATGGGACAAACAAACGCCAGTTCATACGCACGCACTTAACACAGGTTTGGATCTGAAGTTACAAATAGGGACAGATGAAAAGTGGGGAATTTCAAACGTCAAACTAATGGACGGTGCACAAAATTTTCAGGACTTCCAGATCAGGGGGCTGGGGCACATAAACCTGCAACATGAAGCAAACTATTACTGTGCCCTTTTCGAAGGAATTTGGTTGATTTGGGATATTCAAGACTCTCCTCTTGTTATATCTGCTGAGTCGTCAATTTATGGTACCTGCTGCTGACCCGCTCCAGTGCCTAATGCCGGGGAAAAAAGACTCACGGAAGGGAACACAACCGCTATATTCCGAACAAGCGAGTGCGAGTGCCTGAGCAAAAGTTACAACGGCCCCGTGCTACTTAAAAGGGGACTTTCTGACATTGATCCAGGCTGTCTGATAGGCATTAGTGAACACCCATCAACATCGATCGTGCCTCTGTGAAATGTCTAAACGCAGATCATCTTCGGTCGTGCTTCTGTGGCGTGCAAGAACATTCACCAGCTTTTACTGAATTGATTGAATGATTGACTGGCCTGAATGCCTGCCGGCTTTCCTGTTGCGTTTTTGGTTGGGCTGTAGGTTTCGGGCGTTCTGAAGTTGCTTTCAGGAATCTGACCTTCCTGATACGTCTAAACTTCAAACGACGTTTATTTCTTTGTTGGTAGATATATCCTGTTCAACCAGTCCCGTTAGTGGTGCCAGTTCATAGCCGCAACCGTGTCGGGCCGTAATGAACCAGAATGCACTGTACAAAGTCATTCAGAAATTTCTACGAGCAAAAAATGACCAGCAAACTTTTGAAAAACCGATGAATGGAATTTACCCAAAAGATCCTGCGACATTTTCGTAATTTTTATGTCGTTGAAAAATGTCCCTTTTTTGAGCACATTTCAGAAACAATGGTCTGACAGCACTTTCTCGATCGATTCGAGCATGGAAAGTATTGCTTCTTCAATGACGTTCAACGTTCTAAACTGGTAATTTTTCCCTCATTTACAGTGCTTGTTCCGCATTAAAACACCTCAGGCATAAGTGAAACATTACATTTCGGGACACTTCCCTTTGATGGATCTTATGCAAGTTTACCTGTTCGGGGTGAGAAACAACTGGAGTCTCGAAGCTCCTTACATGCAGTCGAAACCGAAACGTTGCTGAGAAAGACAGCCTACTGAATTTCTTGCTTGCGATAGTTCTCATCCGAATGTGCTGCACATACAGTGCCCCACTTGTAACGATATTCTTGGCTCGAAATATCCCCTTTCGTAAGACACTACTCGTAGTGTCGATAAAAATTTCAGAAAATACACTGATTTGCAAATCAATTTGGTTTTCACAAGAGATTCAGCTGAATCTCTCGTTTATGATATTCTACAAGTGAATGTGCTACACACAGGCCGCCTCATGTTTCAGTTGGCACGATATTCGAGGCATCGCAGTACATTTTCATAAAGGAAACTACTCACAAGGTTGCTGAAAACTATTCGACAGCCCACGACCGGTTTCGCCCTTCTTGGGGCTCATCAGATAGGCACAGTCCCCCCAGTTTCCGTCAACCTTATGTTCTACCTGAACCCAAATTGGACTGTTTTCAAGAAATATAAAACATTTTCGACTGGGCTGTTTTGACATTCGAGCTCGAAGTAGCCCAGTGGACCTACTGGTCGCAATGCAGGAAGGCAAGAACCTCCCCCTGGCATCTTGATCTCGTCTAGGCTTGGACAACCTGAGAGTATCTCAGCACTCATGCTTCCATCGGGTTGCATGTTAGCTAGGCGCCGAAGGTGTGTTACAGTAATGATATATAAAATGTCGGAATAATATAAAAGTCAGAGGGATTTTGCTTTCAAAAAAGTGCCAGATGACGTCATTGAACAACAGCCAGTCGAAATTCAACACAGCGCGGTTTCGGTACATTTTTCACCTAATAGTCCACGTCACCTATGGTCGTCCGTCTGTTCTGATTAAATTCATCATTTTGCTCTTAAATAAGTTTTAATTTTCCGTTCACTGACAAATCAGTGGGAGCGCTTTTCGCGCACAATGCCGAAATGCCACGTAGCGCTGTTTTTCACTTCCGAAATAACGTTTTCTACGCAGGAGAAAAAGAAACGCTCCCTAAAAACTGGGTTATATATCTCTTTCGTTAGAGCACATAAGTGAACAGCAGTTTGTCATCCAACGCAGCATGTAGGTTTCACGTTTAAAAATCCTCTGAAATCCGCGATTACTCACGAGATGTGCACAGTCTCGAAATTGAATTTCAGCATTTTTGTCATCCTCATTTTCTCTCATAATATGAGAGCGAAATCGGTCTAGTTATTTACTAGGTTGGGTAGCGGTCCTTTCGAGTTCCTCCAAGTCGGAAAAAGCGACAGAAAGCAATTGACTTACCTAGAAAACAGTGACTTGTTCATGCAATTTGCTGAATGAAAGTAGCACTCTGGAAGGGAGTACAGCTAGGACTCAGAAATAAACAGTGATGTGAAAACAGTGTTCACAGTGGGGGGAAATTTCTATTCAAGCTTTTATCCTGTCAGTGAAGCCGGAAAGCAGAAAGATGCATGGGAATCATCAACGACGAACATCTGATCAAAGCCCTGAATCTTCATACTAATGGTCGAACACCATACCACTCGGCCACGCAGGCCAATCGATAATCCCTCAGGCACGTGATTCAAATCACGTGGTTCGACTGGCTCCACGAGTGACGACTTCCTAGATGGAAGTTTCATTCGTCTTGTGAAGTAGTTTTCCGTCTGAGTTACTCATGCACTGTTAGAAGAGTCAGTAGTCATTGTTCGGCCACGATTAACCTGCACAATTGGAAAACTGGCGACTGGGAGGTCAGGGATTCGAAACTTCCCGGAGATCCAGGAGATATACATTGTTGCTGATTCCAGTAGGGATAGACAGCTGTGCAGGGTTGCTCGGCTTCCCAGCTTTCACTTACAGGACGAAATGTCAGTTGGAAATTTTCAAACTTCACACGACTACTGACAACCACACATGGACGGTTGTTTAGTCGTTATCAGTCGAATTTCCTCTCAAATGCCCAGACATCGTACATGGCTCCTGTTCACCGGATGCATTGCTAGTGTTTGCTGGATGACACCCTTTCTGAAAACAAGGGGACCAGCTTTCGAATAGGTGTAGATGTATCAGGACGACCGGAATAGGTGAGCCAACACAAATTACATTACCTTTTACCTATTGGGTCTTTTCATAAACCAAGACGTAGGGAATCGTTTCTTGACCTGTTAGAAATTCCATTACAAAATATGGTCAGATGTGTCCATTTTTCAAGCGATTTTGCATGTCTGCGGCTGTTATATGGAGGAAGAACAGTGACTTCAGGCGTTCCGGTATACACAAAAACCATGCAAGATTTGAGAATGCCTCCGAATATGTCCGTGCTTCTGAAGTTATCTTTTGAACTCAGTGGGACACAGTTACACCCGTATAGTCCTTACCTTCTAAACTCATTTCTCGCCTTGTAATTTAAGTTCATCCAAAAAAAGAGCACTTACACGATAGTTATTCGAGGAGACTTTTAAACCACACTGTTAACTACTTGACGTAATTATTTATGTTCCTCTGTTTCTGAGACTAATTCATTACTCTTCCGGCGACTGATTAAGTTTCAAGACTGAACTATTCTATCTTATACAAAGTCGACTCTATGTTCACTGTTTTCGCGACTCGATTTATTCACATTCATTTCTGGGTTTGCTGTTGAACATTTTGTCCTAATTTGGATCGCAAAACATTTTTCCGCTTGATTTGTCCGATAGCACACCGCCTTTTGTGTGCCAGCCTGCGTTGCTAACTGCACAAGGTTAAATCCAGCCGTGAACAGCCTTCCTTTGATTCTGCTCACTATTTACTGTTAATTTCTAATACAACCACGGTCTGCCTATCCATACTGTCTGCCCAAGTCTGATTCAATATATTGTTCACTGCCCAATTGCGGTTACAGAACAAATGCAGGTGAAGTTCGTAGAATTCGGTTTCGCCGCAATTATTAACGACCATCCGTTGTTGAATTAAACAACACGTTACCCGTCAGCTAAGTAACTAAATCCTTGCTTTGAGATAATGGCCAGGATCGTACACACTCATATCACTCGGGCGTGAGCACGTTCGTCTGCTCATATGCGATAACTCAACTGTATCTAGCGCTAGCTGGTGGAGTGGTCGAAGTCTGTCCCCTTCGCAAATCAGACGTCCAAAGTTCAACCCTCGGCACGGATTCGTACTGCTGACGAGCCCTAAAGAACAATGAAACTCGAGTTCGATGCTTTCACACCTCTGGTGTGTACTCACCAGAATAGTTCCGCGAGGACAGGATGAGGACATAAGGAAACTCGGAGACTGTGCCTAACTGATGAGCTCAAAGTAGGAGGGCGAAACCGGTCTTGGGCTGTCGAAAAGTTTCGAGCAACCTTACGAGTAGTCTCATTCAGTATATGGTAATGTTTGTTAAAGATACCACAGAACAATGAGAATTGATGCCGTAAGCAAACTTGCGATAGAATTCGGGTGGTCACAACCAGTGTTAGCTCCATTACGATTTCTAAACGAGCAGTTACATCCCCCGTAGCACACGTTTGCATAGTTACTAGCATCAGGATTCTGATCATGTCGCACCCATCCATTGATTACATTAAAAAAGCCGACCAATCAGCTTATTATTGTGGGAAAATTTTCGCATTCGACATACACATATCTCTGTTTTTTTTGTTCAACAGCTGGCGTCGGTTTACTTAGGGCTGATAAATGGTAACTGCGTTTTACCGCTGATAATTGGATTTTGTTATCTGTGGCCGTTCGTTCCACGCTTCGACCGAGTAGTCATGTTATGAAATTGGACATTTGTGCCTGTTATCGGAGTCGGAATCGGTCCTTTGTTCTTACTGGTTCAGTTAATTCCCTACTGATAATCACCATCTCCTACACCCCAATCACACTGCGGCCCGCCAATGAGTTCAACCTTTCCTGATATTCAAACTCATTGGCTGCGGATATTAAAAAGAGACCATTTGTTCCTTACTGACGTCAGCTTCTTTCCTTAGCGAGTTCAGAACAGCCAAATGTTAATCCTGGAAGAAGGCTGGCGTTGTGTTTGTTCTAATACACACCAGGAGCCGTTGCTCATTCTTCGTCATTTGAAAGGGGCTAAATTCCGGGCTCAGATAACAAAAAACATAGCTCTTTGGACATATATCCTGGCATAGTATACTGTGAAAAGTAACATACGAATCAAACTATCTCATTCAAATAACAGAACGAAAAAATCTTAATTTCTAAGCTTCCATGACATCCAAAATCAGCCAAAAAGAGTTGAAATGCTCCAGGGCTGCTGAAGCCTAGACATGAGCAGTCTAGATGCAAAGGTTGAGTTCGAACCACGGACTTTTCAGTCAGTAGGTTCACTCCCAATCCACTAAGCCCTGTTAAGCTCACTAGGTCTTTTAAATTTTTTAAGAAGTAACTTTTATTGTCTTCATTGAAAACATCAGAGTTAAGTACTATTGCAGAAAGGGTCAAAAACAAACCTGGAGGCTATCTCATCATCATCATCATCCTCATCATCATCATCCCAATCATCATCATCATCATTATCATCATCCCAATCATCATCCCAATCATCATCATCATCATCATCATCATCATCATCATCATC
>NW_008751761.1:137340-202557 GCF_000715545.1 Opisthorchis viverrini
ACTTCGCTGCCAAGTCATTGTTTGACCGCCTCTGGCTCTATTCCACCCTCCACGTGGTTGTGCGAAAAGAGCTTTTCGAGGAAGTCGGTCGACTGGCATACTCAACACGTGGCCAAGCCAGCGCAACCTGTGCAGTGTGATCAGTTCATCTATCGAGGGTGAGTTAATTCTCCCGAATACCATTCGACGCACTTCAGCATTGCTGATCAGGTGTTCCCTCCAGATTCGGGCAATGCTCCGAAGACATCGATGGTCAAACACTGAAAGTCTTCTGACGTCCTCGACGCGCAGCGGCCAGGTTTCTTATCCATATAGTAATATGGAACGCACCGCAGCATTGCAAACTCAACCCTTGACAGAGAAGCTGATGTCATGCCTACGCCACAGGTGAAGTAGGTTCGCAAAAGCTGCTCTGGCCTTCCCGATCCGGGTCACACTTGCGAACGTAGCATCTGGCATTATCGGTTCGACCCACCTACTCACGAACTCTTCAGCGACAAAGGTTGGAGCCGTTGAGCCCATTAATTTATGCAGCACTGGAAGACAGAAACCGGTTGAATTTGGCCGCAACCTCTTGGCTTGTGGATAATAACCGAAAAAGTTCTGTCAGAATTAGAAAATAAACAAACTGTAAGACGCCGTAATCTATTTTGGGACCTTGAAACTATAAGCAGTCAAGGGAACTTCACAGTTCAAATTTATTTTGTCAGAGCAACAAGTTTCGCGCTTCATTAGCCGAAAGCCCCGTTATACTACCAACAGTTTATAAGTAGCTGGGAGGAAGAATAAAATTGACGCATCAACATACATCCGAAAGTTCGTCACCTAGGGAAACAGTCAATCAGCGCGTGACCTCTTAATGTGGATCTCGTGCTTAATAGATGGCTTACGTCATATCCTGTCTAAGTGTGGGCTACTGCTCAGTAGCTCGTGGCCGAACAGCCAAGTGTTTTGACTGCTAACCGGCGCGGGGATCTTGAGTTCGAGACTGGAGTTTGGTGAGTTATGCGATGCTGACGATTTCCAATAAGGATGAATCAGCACTAAGGTGCTGCAAATCTCCTACGTAAAACCCCATCTATTGGTTGTCTAAAGACGACTTGGAATTTCGTTTTTGCCATCTGATTTTCCTGTAAACTTTTCTGTATAATTGATTAGAAATCCTTGTTTACTATTCCTAACATGCCTCTCCGGAGAAAGCTGAACGCAAACTAGTAGGCTTCTGCATGAAACAGCGGCACCTGATCAAATTTTCTGCTCTTTGCAACACCTGTTTTTCACGACTGTGTGTAGCTGACTCAATTCAGGGATGGCTTTCTTCCAGGAAGCCATCGAAGCTGACGAAGTGTGAGGCTCTGGCACTCTCCACGAGAGTAGGTTCTCTTTAAATTAGCCCCATCAGCATATTTTTTTAACTGTGAGGATAACGCAACAACCAACGAGTTAATAGCTTCACGATAGTCTTTTCAAAACGTCAACTTTGGTCTCTCTTGAAGGTGATTATTCACAACATCACCAATAAACTTTTGTCCTCAGTTTTGACCCGCAAACGGACATTCTTTCAATGAACTCTGTCCTATCAGTGTACAGACGATGCACACCAATACAAACCGCAAGCCCACTGATACAACTCACCACCTCGTTACACGGTGGTACACTAATGATGTCACTTCGAATGATGAGGAAGATATCGCAATTAGTATGCTGAGCTCAGAGGAAATTTTGGGCGCGTTTATATGAAGTGAGCCAGCTTCTCAGTGGCATATGTAATTTCAAACCGGCGTCCTGAAATTCACACAATTGAGTCCTTCGACTTGGTAATTAAGGTACAAATTTTGGTGCATTGTCCGCTACGGTTTGCTTCATTTTTATCTGATACTCCTACATTGCACATAACTCTTGTTCGGTACAAAGAAAACACAGCTCGTTAGCTCACGTACGGCCCTGTGCCTACGAGTACATTTAAACCAATTTATCGATCCTCCCGCTTCTGCCGCTCAGCACGGATCAACGGTCGACATTTTTGCGGACCAATCAGAACGCAGACAACCTGGCTCACTGTCGATTGGTCGAATAGACAGCTGTAAGCTGTGGCCATTGTTACGGTCTGGAGTTATTACATCGTCGGCGTAAATACAGTGGCATTTATCGATGCAGAGTGAAGCAATATCACATGGTCTGTTACTTCCGGTACTTAATGGATTAAACACAGTTGTGCGGAGACTAGCCAAGTGAGTCTCTGAACACCGTTCGATGTCACATTCGTGTTACTTTTGGGTTGTCGTTATCTTCCATTTCATTTGGTAGTCGATATGTAACGCCACAAGGTGTGGCTTCGTAAAGATGGTGAAGTATCAGTGCATAAAAAGAGACTGTGGTGTGTCGAAAGTGTCAAGTATATGCAGTGTGAATCTGTTGCTAGTGTGATGAGGTTTTGGAATTTTATTAGAGATTTTATCCTAGTAAGGACGAAACAACTGTACAGCACAGATTGTTTTCACTTAGAGGAAGAAACTTTCATTATATATATATATATATATATATATATATATATATAACCGTGTGCATCTTTGAGGTTACCTAAAATCTGCTTTTCTGCCACACCTAGTTTGGAAGAATGAATTAGTTCCAAAAGTACCGATAATAATCGTTCAGCTGTAACACCCTTTGGGTGCCTAGTTGCCATGCCAGCCGAAGGAAGCACGAGGGCTGGGATACTGCCAGGTCCATGAAGCCTAGACAGGAGCAGTCGAGAGGCAGTGGTCGGGTTTGAACCACGAACCTTCCGGTTAGTAAATTCACGCGCTAACCACTGAGCTATCTTAACTCATAAGTTCAGAAAGCAAAAAACTAAACCACGATTTACTAGAACAACTATTCGTATCATCACTGGAACTGATCACGTGGCAATAATTGTCATGTGCGTTACCAGCCAGGTTGACGTTGAAAAGGTAGACATAAAGGAGGTGGAATTTTAAGTGATCTGTTGGTTTAATTCAGCCCATAAATGACAATGAACGGCTAAGTGCCTTCTCCGAAAACAACAATTATAAAACTTTTTTCGAGAAAAACACTCATTTGCAAATCAATTTGTAGAATATCATAAAAACAAGAGATGCAGTTGAGTCTCTCATGAGAACCAAATTGATTTGCAAATGAGTGTATTTTTCGAAAACAGTCCAATTTGGGTTCAAGTGGAACATAAGGTTGACGGAAACCCGGGGACTGCGCCTACCTGATGAGCCCGAACTGGAAGGGAGAAACCGGTCATGGGCTGTCGAAGAGTTTTTAGCAACCTTGTGAGTAGTTTGCTTTATGAAAATTATAAAACGTTCCTTTCATTTCTTTGGTTTAAACATTTGCTCCCGACTGTTCCCACGAAGGCATTCCATGACAAAAGTAATTCATAGCATAAATCTTAGAGCGTTCTTAGCAGATCTACTGTTTATCGCAGTTTTTTCCCCGAAAGAACCAATGCTTTCTTCTGTGAACTCATTTAAGCCGCAGTTGCCGAAATCCAGTTGCTTTTTACATCGACGAGCTAAAATACCTCGAGCGAACCCTCCCATTTACCTCTCTACATTCCTCGTTTTTTGCTATTAAAGCTTAGTAAGACTTGCTAAACTGTGACTTATGCGAGGGACTCACCAGGAACCCAGTTGAATTTCTCGTTTGTTGTGTTCTTCAGCAACCTTATTCGTAGTGTCTTTTATTTGTAATGCACTACTCATAAGGTCGCTGAAATTCGTCGACAGCCCACGACCGGTTTAGTCCTTCCTGAGGCTCATCAGGTAGGCGCAGTCCCCGAGTTTCCGTCAACCTTATGTTCTACTTGAAACCAAATTGCACGGAATTAGTGGAATACAGTCACTTGCAAACAAAGATGGCTTCGCGAGATACTCACCTGCAACCCAACTGAATCGTTTGTTTGTGATGTATCGCCATATCTCAAATATCGTACCAACTGAAATATGAGGCGGCCTGGTGCAGCACATTCAGTTGCCTGGATACATCACAAGCGAGCTATTCAGCTGGATTCCAAGTGAGTCTCTCATAAAACCAAATTAGTTTGCAAATGAGTGTATTTCACTAGCATTCTTTCTGTTTTCAAGAATGGGACTAATAGCTTTTATGATTTTGCACTGAAGTATTCGATGATTTCTACTACAAATGAATTGGTGAAGTTCGAAAGGCAGGTGACAAATACTAGGCTAGCCAGCTCGGTCCTGTCAAACCACAGCAGCACTTCCTGTAAGGGTCAGAAAGAAGGTCGTATACTTTTCTACTCCTGGGCAGCCACTAGTGACTGGTTTAGGCTCCGTCTGCTAGACGGGAAGCTGTGACTTTAGACGTCGCTGAAGTATCGTAGGAGCGAACAGCTGATGGTGCTCAGTAAAGCTGAAACAATTGATCTCGGCATTTCGGCATAAATGGACTTCAATCCCAGGGATGAATCTCGAATTTAAACACATCCTGTCGCTTCCGCTTTGCTCAGAGTGCCTGTAGAATCAATAGAATTCTGTAGTGTGCTGTTTGCACGGACATAAGCGAAACAAACAATCATTATGTCCACAGATATCATTGTTATAGATCACCGCCCAGTGTATCGATGATGGAATGGTCCCGTCGAATCGGTTCCAATACGGCCCTGGTCTCTAGTACTACTGACTACAGCCACTGTGGTCTTCACAGATGTGACAACGGCGTCAGAGAATCGTCTGACTATTTCTATGCTCAGTTTCCCAATACGCGATACACCGCAACGCACTATAAAGCACGCAAACTTTCACGATAATACTGCCTTCTATCAAGGAAGAGGAGCAGATTAGGACCGAATCTAAATCATATTAGGCTTGAAACGCAAGATCGAACAAAAGAACAGACCCATTCTTGAAGTGAGAAAAAGAGAAAGGAAAAAATGGGTCTCCGCGGCAAGTGATCAATTGCACAATGTTCGAGTTACAGAACCAATCCAATCTCAGGGCGAGCAAAGCGAGCTCATTATGTGCTTTGTGGAGACAGGACGAAACCAGGTGTACCTCTGTGGATGCTTCAGATTTAGCCTAAGTGTCTTACCTATCAGACCATGTGCAGACTCACATGACTGTAGATATTATAAGTATCCGTTTTCAAGTAGCGTAATGTCAAGGCAACAACAAGAAGTGCATGTTTATCTGTTTATGTGTTTCCACTTCGTTTCTTGTTGCCGTGGGCAGATTCAGTGTACCAAAGCGTATTTATGTACCCAGCCTTCTGACGGTTGATTACTCAAACACAAATGGACAAATTATACCTTGTAACAGTCAGAAAGTGCGTTGCATTTGTCCGAACAAAGATCAAAACATATAAGACAGCTTCCTGATGTAGAAGTTCATTGCTGTCATCTTGAAACGACCTATTTCTATCGTGGTTTGGCAGAAATATCCGGATAAAAGTTGATAGTATATCTAAACGAGACACACTATTCCCAGGGGAGGGGGCGAGATGGCTCAAGTGGTTAGAGCGTGAATTTACTGGCCGGAAGGTCCGTGGTTCGAATCCGACCTCCGTCTCTCGACTTCCCCTGTCTAGGCTTGGGCAGCCTGGCAGTATGTTAGCCCTCATACTTTCTTCGGGTCGCATGACAGCTAGACACCGAAAGGGTGTTACAGCTGAACGAGTTTTTTCCCGCCCAGGGGTTATCTGACGAAACCCATCCGATTCCCTGTTGTGCGGCACATTTAGCTGAGAAAGAACATCATAAAAGAGAGATTCAGCCGGATTCAGTTGAGTCTTTTGTTAAAAACCACTTAATAATCGATCGTTGTTCACGCATTACCAATCAGCTGTTTTATTGATTGTCATACCGCTTTAAATCAGCTGATGTTTGATAGGAAGATGAACTTATCTAGAGCAGATGAAATTTGCAAACGGTTGTTGATTAGTATCTCGTAGTTGATACGAAAAGCCAATCTTTGAAATGACCTTTTCGATAGACTGGTACATTGAGACAGCCACTTGTGAAGGCCTCTTCCTAATTCTTCATAAGGTTTTGGCAAGTAAAATATAAGAGAACTCCTGTCGTAGGAAACACCTCCAAAAAAAGGCTCCCAAGAAATAGCAGGCAGTCTTTTTTCCACCACAATGGACTGTATCACTGTCACAAACCGGTGTTCATGATAGTAAACGACTGGTTCAGGCATTTTAGCCATTTCTGCAAAGGACAAGCAAAGCTTGTCCTTCCTGTGCACTACTTATAAACTACCTTAGAAGCCAGAATTAATGAGCGAGGTGAAGTTTTGGCAGAAATTGAAATTACTGGGAATCGTGTGGCTCGCAGCCATTGGCTAGTGAACCGGTTCTCACCACTGGCCAGCTCACATCCCTGACAAATATACATGGATTGGGATGGTACAACATTGTTGGAAGCACAATGTGGAATGCGTGGAGTGGTTAGATGCTGATGTAACTTATAGATTGACAAAGCGAAAAACGGCATTGAGAACTACTAGCAACAACCAAGTCAATGGACAGAGGGGTGGTTGATTTCCATTCGCTGTTGTCATTCTCAAACCTAACGCCCACTGAACACCGGGTGGCTTTCCTCAATGTGGCCTTTCAATGAATACTGCTATGCAGGCGATGGCTTGACGTGAGCAGTAGGGTTTGATCACATTTCGTTTAAGGTGCCCAGGTGTACTGAGGTTGATTAACTTATATTCAGCACCAGGTGAGCCATAAAATTTCGAACTAGCAGTTGAGGCAACGTAACCTTTTGATTTCCACAGTCTAGCCAACGTTGAATTGCTTGAATAATTATGATATGGGACCAAGTTTACTATTCTAATTTCCCGCCAGTCATTCCGCTCTGTCCTCGAAGTTGGTGGGCTTTCCATGTGAACAGTCGCAGATTCAACAATGTGTGAATGAGACACAAAAAAATCTTTTACCTTTCAAACAGAGCCAGGTTTTTGCCTCGAACTGGTAGCTACGAGGCCAAAGCAAACAGGCAACAGTGGTTGTGTTTACACTACCAAAGTTGTTTGTGTACTGTTGTGCTATTTACAAATACGGGGCGCATTTTTTGTGAACATTGCTCACTGGTTTCATGTAAACAAGTTTCTGCTGGTCATTATTTATTCGTCCGACGGGTTTTTCGTTGTTGTTTTGGGTGGAAAGCAAAGCTTGAATTGTTCTAAACCAATGTGATTCATCCCATCTCATCAGACTGCAGTTGCATGGTAGGTCTATTCCCGAAATGTCGGAAACTTCGTCTCAATCCCCGAATCATCGGTGAACGAGACTGTGGCAGCTACAACCACTGTTGTGGAATGTAGGTAGCTCGGGTGCGCTGTTTGGTTGTTGGTCTGTTCGCCGAGCTCGGTAGTTGGATTGCAAACGTTTCATGACATCGTCAGTGCAGGGTTGAGTGGGCCCACTCAACCCTGCACTGACGATGTCATGAAACGTTTGCAATCCAACTACCGAGCTCGGCGAACAGACCAACAACCAAACAGCGCACCCGAGCTACCTACATTCCACAACAGTGNACAGTTGATGTTGATGCTAATGTTGGCTTGTAACAAGCCAAGGCAAAATGTGATTTGTTGAAATAATCGCATACTGTATGGATCAGCTGTTTCTGTATGACACGTGACCAGATAGACTAGTCGATGAATCAGCTGATCACGTTTAACAAATTCGAAAGCATACCATATTGATCCAAAGGAAAATGGCTTAGTCCGCAAATACGCGCGCTGTCTTGAAATCAGCATCCTGGTAATCGATTTTTTCCGCATTCTTGCTACGATTGAGCCAGACTGGTACCTTAGCCCTTCGATCATCGGTCACCCAACCGGTATCGAGCAAAGGGCTTCGTGCGGCTCGGTTTTCAGAAAGGTGACCACATTTTCACCGTAAACGTCTGGTCAAACCTCCAATGTGGTTTAGAATCAACTTATCCTCCGTAGAGATGGATGTGTTTGGAGTAAATTACATATCTCTTCAACAACGATCAAGTCGCCTGACCAGATCGACGGAATAAATTTTTGTTTACGTCGGAAGTAAGCGATATATTGTACACGGTCTGGTTGAGGCCTTCGGTGGTGTTCTCCTGGGAATCAACGTAAGCTTTGCGACAGAAGCTGCATTGTCAACAGGCAGATTCTATCAACTTTTCTGGTAAAACTTGGCTTTGCATGTAGCGGGTCCATGTGTGCATACGGGATAGTAATATCCACATTCCTGTAGACAAACTGACGTTGTCGCGTTTCAGAAACACAAGGAATATTCCATTACACAAAGGGACTGTTATCGAGGCTCGTGGCACCGACAAAGAACGGCGATTCACGTAGTTTCAGCGAAATAATGCAAACCTCGTGTGAACACGTTCCATTCCATTGATATCAGAATACGAGAAAACTTACTGGTTCGGATGACTTTAGTCAGGCGAGCAATCTTTATGAGAAGCGGGTGGTCTGAAACATGTTTACGATGTTGGTAAAGTTGGCTCGAAGCAGAAAGAAAATTTTCAGACATGGCCCAGTCGCGCCCTCAATGGCGCTCATGCATCCAAGCTGTTACCTTCAGTGCATAACTCCCTTCCCATTTCCCCCACTTGACAGCCCACTGACAGTGCTGCGTTTACGCACCAATTTATCATCTCCGCCCCCCAATGCACAGCTACCTACCCTACCTTCCAAAATCATCGGTGAACGAAACTGTGGCAGCTACAACCACGGTACGACAAGTACCCGGTTATTACAGCTGACAATGATGATAATGATTACTGCTAGCGTACAGGACGCATGCATCTGACTTTCAGATAGGAAGCAGGAGACGGTACAATTCATAAAAATGATGATGGTTAATGCAGTTGACGTGGTTTGAAAGATGACTTTCCCGTGGTTGACTTGAAGGCAGTGCAGTGTGCTGTCGCACCTGACTGATTAGCATTTAGTCCACTGCGAAATAAATAACAGCCCACAGACAAGAACTGCTGAACGGTGCCAGCTGAATGCATACATAAAACTGGAAACATCAAATTCATTCTGTAACGTTGCTAGCTCATTTGAATAACAATTTAGTTTTTCTACAGGCGATCCACGTCGAACCCAGCTGAATCTCTCGTTTATGAATGTACTGCTCCATCGTGTTTCGGTTAGTGTGATATTCTAATGCTGCCCAATTTTGGTTCAAGTAGAACATAATTGAACTCGAGAACCGCGCCCACTTTATGAGGCCAAAGCAGAAGGGCGAAACCGGTCCTGAGCTGTCGAATGGTTTTCAGCAACCTTATGAGTAGTGTAGGCAAAAGACACTTTTTCCTCTACCTTTCTTTTCTACGAATGAGTTTTCTTCAATCAATATTTGGAAACCTATTTGTGCAATAAAATCGGTGCTTCTCGAGAACTCTGGTCTATCGAAAACTATGAAAAACTTTATTAGCAGGTCATGGCTGTTCGGAAATTTGATCGGCTTAGGAGTCCGAGACTACACAACAATGCCGCGCGGGTGACGGCAGTCCGTACAGGTTTGATTGTTCATTCTAGGAGTAATACACACCGATTGTCCCATACACACAAACTGAGACATCCAGTCGTGTGGTAATATTTTCGTGGGACCGTGCTGCACACCGAGTACACCCTACCCACCATCCGCTTTACTGTACATCAAAGTGGTAAACCACAATCTACCGATGCTCTTTCATTTCCACAAAAGAGTGGACAAAAATTCCCATCACCTTTCTTGATAAATTTTTGTCCGGACATTCTGTGGCGGTGCTGCAAAACCGACTGATAAATGTTCACTTTGCACTATACTTGTCTACACAGAGATGCAATTTTTGCGTAGGTCTGAAAGAAACAGCGAATACAGTTGGGACCAGAAGTGCTTATGAAAAGTTGTGTATTTGAAGCGCAAAATAAGTTTTGGGTGAGAAAAAACTTGGCGGCGAAACATAAATATTCCCAATTCCATAAAATTTAGTGTGTTTGTTGCTTCAGTGTACCGATACTAAGAAGTTTAACTGCTCTATAAACTACGCTTTGAAGTTTTTCGTGGAGGTTGAGTAGCCACCGGTCACGGAATCTTCCGTCCAGTGGGTTCCGAATTCATTCATGCACTACGAGGGACGGGTTTTGGTGTGTGTGGAAATAACTGCAAATTTCAACTTGTCTATTGCTCATTGTTACTCGGTCGACTGAAATGAAGCTCTGTCATCATCATCATCATCACTGTCAGCTGTAATAACCGCGTACTCGTCGTACCGTGGTTGTAGCTGCCGCAGTTTCGTTCACCGATGATTTGGGGGGATAGGTAGCTGCGCATTACAGGCGGGAGATGATAAATTGGTGCATAAATCCAGCCCTGTCAGCGGGCTGCCAAGTAGGGGGGTTGGGAAGGCAATAGCTTGGATGCATGAGCGCCATTGAGGGCGCGACTGGGCCATGTCTGACAATGTCTCTAACCATTGATATGGACTGTCTTGGGGTCTCCATCCAGGAAGACGGCAATGACCAGCGCAGCTGAGTTTGCTGGTAATGGCTTTCATACTTCGCTGCCAAGTCATCGTTTGACCGCCTCTGGCTCTCTTCCACCCTTTACGTGGTTCTGCGAAAAGAGCCCTTCGAGGAAGTCGGTCGACTGGCATACTCAACACGTGGCCAAGTCAGCGCAACCTGTGCAGTGTGATCAGTTCATCTATCGAGGGCAACACTTAGCCATGTGACTTTGGCAAGCTGAACTTTGTCCTATGTAACCACAAGACGGTGAACTTCACAAAGTACGACAGATCGTGAATTACGTGGGTACTAACGAATTTCTCGTTTACACAATTCTCAGCCCTGTATACCTAGAATGTATTGATAATAGAATATACTTCGATATCTTGGATCTTGTATTACATGGGGTGACATTTGTGCAGCACTCTAACTGGGTGAAATCGAGATTTGGTTGAGTCCCTTTTCTGTTTGTCAGACCCAGGCACTTCGTAGCTGTGTGCGGATTCTTCGCTCCAAAGTACGCTATGTAGTACATAGTAAGACTCGGTGGGATTACAGTTCAACGTTGAACTTCAAAGAATATAGAAAACAAAGGGAATTCCGTCGTGGAAAGTACACCTCATTTGCAGAATTCTGACAGGAAGAAGTCGGCAACATATTTCAAGGAGTTTTTCGGCTCTATAGATAGATTTTTTCTCCCGTCGGAAAACTCTAATCGTAAATTACTGACGATCCGTTTCTGAGTCGTCTGGAGGGGTGATATTTTCTGTGCGGCGTTTCACATATCACACACCACGGTGATGAACAGAATGACGTTTTTCTCTGACGATTGCACACGAATTCCTCGTTCCATTTTACGTGTCCACTTTGTTTTCGGGATATGTAGCCCGAGGGCAAATTATTCTACGTGGTACGTGATGAACATCACGAACGGAAGAACATTCGTGAGCGAAGTTTGCTCTGAGGTCAGTTGGGAATATACCTGAGCAAAACCGTGAATAGCTTTATTTCTTTCCTCCGCCTTCAGCAAACCTCCGTAGAGGTTTTTGAACGTTCTATGTACTTACGTCCGGCATATTACGTCTATACAATGTATCGCGATATCTCGAATATCGTATCAACTGATACATGAGACATCATGAACGAGACATTCAGCTGGGTTACAGGTGAGTTACCCGTCAAGACTGAATTGGGATGCAAATGAGTGAGTGTACTTTGCGAATTCCCGAATTGCTGTTACGTAGATCGAACAAATTTCTAAACATTTCGAAATAAACTCATTTGCAAACTGACTTGGTGTCTACTGAAGGCTCCATTGAATTCCAGCTGGATCAGTCGGTTTTTTACTTTCGTCAGCTGAATAGGCTGACCGCCTTGTATTTCAACATATTGCAGCTTATTTTCCTAAGGGAAACTACTCGCAAGGTTGCTGAAAGCTATTTGACATCCCACAATGCTTTTGAATCATCAGGCAGGCACAGATTCCCTCAGACTCATTTTCCACTTGAATCCAAAATCTACGAAATTCTACAAACAGTTCCATTTGCTTGCCAATTTGGTTCTACCAGAAGAATAAACTGAGTCCCCAGGGATGTGCAGCACACCGGCCACCCCGGATTTCTTTTGGCGCGATATTCTGGGTGACATCGCTTACCGAGAAATGCACCCATTTGCAAATCAATTTGGTTTTCACGAAAGGCTCAGCTGAATCTCTCGTTTGTGGTAATCTGCAACTGAATGTGCTACACACAGGCCGCCTCATGTTTCATTTGGCACGATAGTCGAGATATCGCAGTCTATTTTCATAAAGGAAACTACTCACAAGGTTGCTGAAAACTATTCGACAGCCCACGACCGGTTTCACCCTTCTTGGGGCTCATGAGGTAGGCGCAGCTTTCAACAACCTTGTGAGTAGTTTCCTTTATGAAAATATTCTGCGATACCTCGAATATCGTTTCAACTGAAACAGGAGGTGGCCTGCGTGCAGCACATTCAGTTGTAGAATATCATAAACGAGAGATTCAGCTGAGTCTCTTATGAAAACAAAATTGATTTGCAAATGAGTGTAGTTCTAGAAAACAGTCTGATTTGGATTAAAGTAGATCATAAGGTTGACGGAAACTCGGGGACTGCGCCTACCCGATGAGCCCCAAGAAGGGCGAAACCGGTCGTGGACTGTCGACAAACTTTCAGCAACCATGTGAGTAGTTTCCTATATGATGTCGCTTATTTTCTCAATTAGACACACCGACAGCGGACTGTCCAATAGTCTTCAGCAACCCCATGAGTAGTATGTTCCGCCAAAATTTTTGTCCACTTCTTCCTTATGCCACTCAAGTCAGGTCAGTTTTTTCGAACCGAACTAGTCTTTGGAAGAGCAACCTTTCGAATTTACTACGGATTTTAGCTAGACTGGCACAGACTGGCCAGGGAAGTTAACATCTTCACGTTCACCCTCCCGATTGTCAGGAATTTCGCCAACTGCGTGTGCGGAAGTTACCTGCTCTCATGGTGCCGAAGAGAACGTGATACGTTTGGTTGACAGGATGTTTGCTTAAAATGTCTAGCGCACTAATGTCCTTGCTGTAACCAAAAGGGTTAGTCCTCTAGGGTAGAGCTGCGAAACCACGGCCGTCTACAACACACTCGGGAATTGACAGTTGGGCCAGTTAGGTTGGGTATTCGTTTGATGGGTTGATTGATCATTCTGCCGAATCGGCAGGCACGCACGCACGAAGCGCGCACTGCACATCCATTGGGGCGGTCAGTGATAGCCGGACAAAGGTGACTCAGACGGTTTGACCTTCTGTTTGTAGTCCGGTGTTGTTCTTCCCCGCAGCTAGCCCGAATGAACACGAGTGGTCGAGTAACATGTTGATAAGGTACTCGTGTTACCAGGCTGTCAACTGCAGCATTCATCATAGTGTAGCGCACTTCAGACGCTGACAAGCAAAAATTTTGGACCAGTTACGAGTAGGCACAACAAAGTAGTGTGCTTGGATAACTCTGGTGAATGGAAGTCCACCCAGATATGTCCTTAGGTAGCATAGAACTTTGGGCATGAGAGTCTGGTTCATGTAAGACAAGCGAGCGCTTCCAGGAGAAACTTATGAGGAAAACTTGAGATGGAATTTGATTTTCTACATTAGTACAGCCTTCACAGAAAAGCACATTCTTGGTGTTAATTCTCTGAAATTGCGTGTTTTCTCTTCTGTGGGCGACGATTCTTTGGAGGGATACTATATGATCCGAGGAGATAGAAAATTACTAACACTAGCAGACCTTACTCAACGGATTCGAATAACATAATATTTAGAGTACCTTGTGTGAGATGTCTCCCCTCTCTACTACACATTGAGTCAGTCACGAAGGCGATAATAGCAACACCTTTATTGGGGTTTGTTTCCTGTCTATTATCAAGTGCGATTTATTTGAATTTTTATTGATCTTCAGTACTTAGCTCAAGAGAGCCCAGGATTTAGAGTGCAAACGTTGTGAAGGGAAGGTCCTTTGTTCGAACCCAACCCCGGTCTGTTCCGGTCTAGACTTGGGTCACCTGGCAGTAGCTAAGCCCTCGCAGTTCCTTCGGGCGCAGAGAAGTCATGCCCTGAAAGTTTTTTTCAGCTGAACGACTGTTTAATTTTCCACATCTGGAATACGCAGATGACATCGCCCTCACCAAAGCGAAGCACAAGCCTTGTTGAATCGACTGAACATCTTTTATCATGCACTTTGCACCTTCAAAGTGCAAAGTCCTGTTTCAGAACGTGCCATCTGCGAACAATTCAAGGAGAACCACTGGAGATTGTGGAAAACTTTACATACCTCGGTAGTTGTATTAGCTCTGACAGAAGTGTGTCTGATGAAGTCAGTGCAAGAATCTCAAAGGCTCGAATCACGTTTGCTAATTTGCGTCACTTGTGGCGTCAAAAAGACATCTCACTGGATCTTAAGGGTCGTGTGTACCAGGCTACAGTAAGGGCTGTGTTGTTGTATGGGTGCGAGACATGGCCTCTTCGGGTAGATGATGTGAGGCGTCTTCAGGTTTTCGACCACCGATGCCTCAGAAGCGTGGCTGGTTTCGGATGGCGTCAGCGTATCAGCAACGAGGCGATTAGAAAACGGGTATTTGGTTGTGCTGCAGGCACCTCAATCCGGGAAAACATCCAGCATCATCGACTACGATGGCTCGGTCATGTGCTACGCATGCCAAAACACCGTCTACCAAGACGAGTGTTGTTCTCCGTGCCTCCTTCGGGATGGCGCAAACCGCGAGGTGGACAGCACATGACTTGGCAGAAAGGCGTGAAAGAGATCACGAAGAGTTTGGGTGTTGTTGGTGTTGTACGCCTCCCAGGATGGGGTCCCCGTGACCCCGTCTGTGCTTGGCTGGAGACGTTGCAAGAAATGGCGGCTAATCGATGTCAGTGGCGTTCGTGCTGTCAGTTTCTTTCCAGTTTGTCTGATTGAGCGCTCGGAGGTGTAGGAACCTCAGAACACTTGACATAGGCCAGCACTAGGTCCCATCCCCCACCCACTCTTTTTCTCTTCTTACGTATATAACCAGACAAACCGTATGGTTGTGCGGCAGTGAAGCATCAGTGGCAACATTGATGTTAATGTCTTTGATGATGATGATGACATATATTCATTTGTATGCCGTTTCGATTCTACGGGAAATTCAGCTGAATCTCGCTTAAATCTCTCATTTATGATGCCTTTCTTCAACTGGATGGGATGCACAGCGGCCGACTCATGTTTCAGTTGGTACGATATTTGAGGAAACTACTCACAAGGTTGCTGAAAACTCTTCGACAGCTCACTACCGGTTTCGCCCTTCTTGGGGTTCACCGAATAGACGCAGTTACTTGATTTCCGACAGCTTTTCGTTCAGCTTGAACCCAAATTTCAAGAACCTACCAACTTAATTTTGATGGGATTCTCGCCTGGAACCCACATGGATCGCTCGTTTATGACGTTCTTTCAAAGTAGGCCCCTAAGGTATTTCAGATGAGCATTTTTGACAAGTAATCGGGACTACTGTCACCGCTAAAAAGGCTAACACAGCTTGGAAGTCTCCTGTGATGACGTCTAAAGATTGATTTGTGTATAAAAGGTGACCGTCTGACGGATGTTAGCCAATGCGTGTGAAACCGGCCCGTTTTCAGTTAACAGATCCCTTCTCTATTTTCACAAGTGATCTGGCTCACAATTTCGCACACTTGGAAGAAACCTCAGAAGAGAGATATACATGTATGTATAGCGATTCGTCTGGTGGATTCAAGGCTTTTGACTGCTGACCACTCAGATGAAGCCCGGGTCATGGCATCTGAATGTTAGTCTTACGAACCGGACTACTTATAGGCTGTTAGTAGCAATGCTACGGAACACAACCCGTGTGGAACGTGTAGAAGAAAACCACTTCGATGTAACACGGAAGTACGGCTGGTTTGAACCAGCAAAACACTATTGTGGGGTAACAGTTGCACTTTTTCTGTCTGAACAATGTGAATTCACCCATTCGTTCGGTTGCTGAGTGTTTACAGACACACGGAAGTCCGCGCCACTCATGCATTGCGGCCGAATTGCTTGATAGGTTGTCTTCAGCTGCTCGTATGCCCTTCGTAATAATCTATGGAAGGGATGAGAATAGATTATTCGGTTTCAGTCATCGTTTGAAGAGTTGTGCTACGGGCCGAGAGCTGGCGACGCGGATTAGCGCCACCGCGAACAATTTGTCAGGTAGAAGCTTCCTGCCTATACTATGTTTTCTGTCTTGTACGCTGTTATTGGGAAGCCAAGGCAGCTTTTTTTGAAAGCTGATGAGAGCAACAAAGATACCTTAGAGATCTTAGGATCTTGCAGTTTGATGGTCCGGTAAATCAAGTCCTCGTGGTCTTTTCAACTCTTGACAAGCAGCCGGTTGTGTATCTGACTTAATACCTACCGACAAGTTTGTATTCACGTCATTTTCGTTGCTCAAGTGAGCATATACAAACTTGTGGGTGAATTAAATGTGCGCAACTAGAACACCAAAAACCAAACAGTGATTCAGATTTATGCGTGGGTTTGCCGGGCAAATCGTTCATTGTAAGCGACAAAACCGATAAGTTGAGCAACGAGCACCGAATAACGGATCCGAAGTCAAAACGAAATTGACCCCGACGAAAATGTGCTGTACTGTCTGACAAAACACCAATAAATCAATTAATGTACTTGACAGTTATCGACCGACAGCTAGACCAACGACAGACACGGAGACGAGTATTAAGAGTGAGAAATCAGTTCGAAAAGTGCGCCAAAAATGTGAATTTAAACAAATAATGATACGGCCCATGTGAGGAACAAAGAACATGTTCATAGTATGTGCAACGCAATGTTTTAATGGATGAGATAGAAATGGGATGATGAGGTAATAATAAAATGTCACTGAATAGCAGGCAGGACTGGGCGGGACATTTGAATTTATGCAATTGAGTTCAGGAAGATTGGGTTGGAGAAATTTTCAAGCGTTACGTGCGATACACTCATCATGACAGCAAACTCTTTCTGGCTTTTGAACTTCACCAAGGCGTCTTTTTGAATCCAACATGCTCGACCTACGCACGGTTCGAATAGTTCGGTCCCTTTAACTGCGCAACTCTGACCAGCCGTTTATAAGGCCATTATTCAGCACGCCCATTGCAACAACTATCCCCGGATCACGTGACAAAACCGCCGATCGCAGAATTTGTTGCGCGCGCATTTATCAAAGTCTACCCTTGTTTTGTAAAAGGTCCGGAATAAAAATAAGCCTTTTTGCTGTTTCGGTCAAACCTCACCGAAAGATCTATCACCAGGCTGAGTGCACTCTTTTGCGCTTTGCTAGATAAGCGTGAGGGCAAGAGCATTAAAGGACACTTTCTACCGGTAACAGGCCTCTGAATCAGAATGCCGACCTTATGTAGATGTAATCAGCTGCTCACAGATAGCTACTTAAAGTACACACGCGGTCCATATGCCATCAGGGGACATCACACTTTACAGCACATTCCAATCATCTTACAACATCCTCAAGTAGATGATTTGGTTACGTGTGAACTAAAGTCAAGTTTTTATAGACGGTGGTTTTAAGTAATTATTCAAGTCTGAAAATCGTTCGCGAAAGAATCCGCTGCCCGGTTTCACACAGTTGGCGTTATTCGACGAACCAGAGGCAAAGCAATTCACCCCATGTGCCAAAAGATTAACGCTGTAGACGTAATATACTACTCATAAGATTGGTGAAAACTTTCGCCCTTCTTGGGGCTCATCAGGTGGGCGCAGTCTCCGAGTTTCCGTCAACCTTATGTTCTACTTGATGGGAGACCTGTCTGGAACCCATCTGAATCTCTCGTTTACGATGTACTCGACACCTTCCGCTACAACCGACAGTTCTTGTAGACGTTAAGTGTTGTGACAAAGGAATGAATAATTGACTATCGCAGATGTCAAGGTTACACTGTGTTAAAACTGAAGATAAGGAAAAAACACATCATCACCTGGGTTCCAGGTGAGTCTTCCATCAAAACCAAATTGATAGTAAAATGAGTGTATTTCGCCATTGATGTTATAGCTCTATCAACCTAGTGGGGAATACGGCATCAGTATATTTTTTCGTTTTACTTGCATCACACCAGTTTTAAGCTTTAGCGATTTTGATTTTTTGTCGGCTGTGTAGAAGCGGGATCAATCTCAAGGTGAATAGCCATCAGCTAGAGAGAGAGAGAGAGAGGCAAACTAAAACCAAAAAAAGTACTAGGCAAAGCATTTGCTAACGGTCTTTAAAAAAACATCTGTTGTGACACAACGTTCACATTAGATTGGGATTGTTTGCTCTGTCGGAGCAAGGAACAATGTTTGTTTGTTTT
Source organism: Opisthorchis viverrini (assembly GCF_000715545.1). Taxonomy (NCBI): domain Eukaryota; kingdom Metazoa; phylum Platyhelminthes; class Trematoda; order Opisthorchiida; family Opisthorchiidae; genus Opisthorchis; species Opisthorchis viverrini. The sequence continues at coordinate 155,711 of NW_008751761.1, forward strand.
GGACGGAGCAGATGACAAGCCTGCATGATTGGAAGGAGCGGTCTGGCGTAGATGACGTGCGAAACGGCACATGTGGAATCAAGACACTTCGAGTGATGTTCGAGTGGGCTTTGGATAAGATAAAATGACGATTCGTTTTTGCCCTTATTTGTGTCTGGTAATGTAGCGAACCGACGGTTGTCATCTCTACTGGGTCTTCCTAATAAAACTGAGCGGTCTTATTTCGTAAGCTCATGGTGTGCCATATCTTCGGGTTTGATGAGAAATATGAACAATGTGGTCGCAAGGACAGATTCAGTTCCCTTGTTAGGGTTGCTGAGAAGTTATCATATCACTAATTGTACTAACTTTGATCCACCCAGCACTTACCTACCGGATAGTCCGGAAATCTGTGGAGTTCCGATGGCATTATCCAAACTGTCCTCGATCCTCACCGAGAGCCTGGTAATGACCAAGCCAACGTCTTGAATTATGACTTCTTCATGTTTATAAGGATTCAATGGGTGGGAGCGGAAGGGTTCGTCACGTGATTCAAGCCATTGATCAATGGGACTGGAGAGAGTGATACTGAAACTTTCAAGATCTAGTCATTAGTTTAGCTTAAATTCCAAATGAACGCTGGTCAACAGTGATGGATGTCATTTACCAGTAGACAAGCTGCCTTAGTCGGCCAATGATCGGCCAGTGCGCACTGATGATATCTCCTCCTACGGTGAAGAAACGTTTGCAAGTCAAGTGACAAGCTCGGCGAACAGATCAACACCCACCTGATCAACAACCAATGGATAAACCAGTACATGTGAGTAATATTCACGGGCTGCCCAAAACGTTTGGTGATTGTGGTCCTTTGATCAGTGTTTGAAGGCTTTAAACAAGTCATGTGGCCAGTCCATCTACCATGCTCTAGTGAGTCCCAGTCATGACGGAAGCACTTTATTTCGGGATCAGATCACCCACTGAACTTTGTGGTAAACTGACTGTCCACTGATACACCCGAGTAAAGCATCACACAGGGAACAACCTACAGGTATTCATGAGACATTTGTCTTGCTGACCACGATTTGTTTATGTTAGCCAAACCAGACTCACCTAGAACCCAGCCGAATCTCTCGTTTGTGATGTTTCCAAGAAGGGCGAAACCGGTTGTGGGCTATCGACAGTTTTTCAGCGACCTTATGAGTAGTGCATTACGAATATGCATGTATCACGATATCTCGAATATCGTAGCGACTGAAATATGAGGCGGCCTAGTGCAGTACATTCAGTTGCCTGGAAACATCACAAACGAGATATTCAGCTGGGTTTCAGGTGAGCCTCTCGAAAAACCAAGTTAGTTTGCAAATGAGTGTATATTCGCTAATTTCGTGCAATTTCGTTTCAAGTAGAACATGAGGTTGACGGAAACTCGGGGACTGTGCCTACCTGATGAGCCCGAACTGGAAGGGCGAAACCGGTCGTGGGCTGTTGACAAATTTTCAGCAACCTTATGAGTAGTGCATTATGAACTAACTGGAAAACTTTTTCAAAGTCCTAACAAAATTGGTTCCAGGTATGAACCATTCAGCGATTGAGAATACAAACCTCGTGAATTATTTTTGATCAGACCTTGGAACCTTACAGGTAGCAGACAAACAGCGTGTCAGGTAGCTTGATTTCAAAGTGGTCCGGTAAAACAAGACAACCAAGATGTTTCCCCGTAATGATTAATGAAGCTTTTTTTAAAAGTTTCAAAAATAGTGAACGAGAAATTACCAATTTTACGGATTCTTTTGTTCACAATCACGTATTAGAGAATCCGCCACGTGGTCCACATTCTATTTTAAACTTCTTACTTGAGGGTGTTGTGGGGTAAAATTAGAGATCTACGATACTTGTGAACTCCACTCCACTCCAAAGGAACCAAATAAATGGGTGATAAGAACCGGTCCCACCAAAAGCCAGTCCCATCTGAGAAGGAGTTGCCACCTTAATTTGCATTCTGTGATCCATTGTGAACATTTCCTTCTGAGAACTGGTCTCTACCTAAGGTGATTCTTGCGTCTCATATCTTCTGAAGTACGTGGATTCCCAACTATATATCAAAAGTAACCAACGCAAGTAGGAGACGGTGAATAATCCATACTTGAATAGCCTGATATGAAAGTTTATAATTGCTCAAAGGCCAACTCGAGATCAACCAGTCGTTAAGGCGCGACATGCTGACTGGAAGGTCCATGGTTCGAATCCGATCTATGCATCTCGCCTATAACATGGCAGAATCTCGGTCCTCGTGCTGCCTTCGGGTGGCGTGGCGACTAGGCACCGAAAAGGTGCTACAGCTGAACTACCAGTAATTCGTTAAACCCAACTTTATAGGACTGTCGGTACTGACCGAGAAATTCCTTCGGTGACAAGACAATACAACCATTTACGACCAAGCTACTCAGGCGCAGGCTTGTGACTTTTTAGCCTACCACGGTTATCTCTGTAGGATGTTATATCCATTAAGCTGGTGAGAACTTTTCGGAGTGAATAAACCTGGTTCAGTGTAAGGATATTACGCAAAAGTCTTGATCCTATGGTAAGTTAACTCAGAAACTAAGACGAACCAAGACCGTTTTATGTACGATATGGGCAAACTGCACACGTATTCTCTGAACACGTTTTTCTCCTCAAATGTAGAACCAGTCAGTTGTTTAAGTGAAGACTCGCACTGATAGCAACAGTGATGCGTTTACGTGGAACGCGTGCAGATAGTATCATTTGGATAACTTACCTTCGGTCATCAGTCGTCATGCTATATATATATATATATATATTTGGGCAGAAGAACTGCGGGCGAACTGTGTACGCATCAAACCCGTTCCTCTGGATAGTGGTGTGCGAACTGCCTGTGACAAGCGCAACACCTGGTGTGTGTGTGTGCCCGTCGCACGTACTTCAACCTTCTGTCGTCGAGAATGAGGAAAGGACACTTTTTGCCTGACAGTCCAACAGTATTATTACAGAAGGTGACTGGAAACGAAAATTATGTGTTTCACAGTTTTGTAGACCATACGGAGCGTACATTTTCCATTTTTGAATGTTCCTTTTTAACAGACAGACACATCTGCCAACCGCGGAATTAGTGGTGACCTACGTAACAAAGTATGTACAGTCATTCATCGCCTTGGTACAAGTAGAAATTCTGTCTTTCAAAGATTAGTCAATGGAACAGTGGACCAATTTTCTGGCATCTTCATCTTGTTTTATGTCCGATTCTGATGGTCAAGAAAAACAGAGCAGCGGTCACCCACTTCACCGCGCAGACATATCAGTTTGACGCAGTTTTTCACTGAGTAATGTATGGAAAGAGTTATTCTGACTGAGTGCTCAGGCTAAAATAACATCGTGAATAAACAGCTGTAACGGTAGACAAAGGTGAGTCAGTGAGATCGAACTTTAGCGATCATTTTTAGTCATTTTAACCTCTCTGGTCGACTGTCAGGAGAGACAGATTCGTAAGAAACAAAGTGGGTTTCACCCTGATCGAGGATGCATCGACCATATTCTTACCTTGAGACAAATTCCTGAACAGCACAACTCCCTCAGACGTCCCACGGTGGCGATTTTTCACTGATCTGAAAGCAGCCTTTGATTTTGTCTGTTGTCTGGCGATCAAAGGTGTCCCTTCCAAATTTATGCCCCTTATGAAAGGACTGTATGCGAACTCCGTTGAGCGCGTTCGAGAGTACGGCGGTTCGGTCACAGACATCGAGTATGCGAACGATATCGCTCTCCTTGGTTCAGAACCTTCCCAAATGCAAAAATGATTTTAAATAAACTAAACGAATCTGCCGCACTGCTTGGCATGCACTTTACACCTGTAAAGTATAAAGTGCTTGTACAAGACTGGGTGGGGTCAAACCCAAGCCTCATGCTTGCATGTGAGGCGATCGAAGAGGTAGATAAATTTGTTTACATAGGCACCTGTGTAAGTTCGGATGGACTGGCTGGAGATAAGATTATTTTTCGAATCAGACAGGCCAGAGCAGCTTTCGCCAACCTCTGAGACCTCTGGCGACGAGTTTGTCTCTGAAGCATTGGCTGGGTCTGATGGGATTATCGGATTAGTAATGCTGAGTTACGCCAGATGGTATAAGAGGAAGGAACTCTCCCGCGATAGATGAATTACTCACGCTTCATAGGCTGCGCTGTTTAGGACGTGTGCTACACATGCCAGAACACCATCCGCTTTGCGGAGCACTTTTCGCCCAGCCCTGTGTTGAGTGGAAGCTACCGAGAGGTGGACAGTGTACGACCTGGGAATGAAGTAAGAAAAAACTAACCAGTAAACTTAGTCGAATCGACAAATGCTACCTCTCTGGATGGGGACTCAACTCACCGATAGTTATTGACACTGGCAGAAATGGCCCAATCGCGCAGCCAAAGGAGCTCGTGCATCAAAGCTATCGCCTTCGATGCGTATCTACCCAGTTCCCGAACTAACTGAACATGCCATCGCCTCCAATGTTTCGTTGTTCGTTCCACACTCTCCCACTTTCCGGTGATCGAAACTGTAATTGCTAGAACCAATGTACCTATGGTCTACAGCTGACAATTTGACTTGATTCTGTTCGTTTCATTTCATGGTTCTTAATCTCAAAGGTAATCTGACGGTCCACACCTAAAGTTCACTCCATTGCCTGCTGTTGTACAGCCCCAAGCTTTGACTTAGTCCTGATAACTTTACAGAAAATATTTTTAATTTTTTCAAAAACGGGTACAACTTGTAAGGCTTCCCGTCAAGGTCAACTATTTCGTCACCTTGACTCATCGCACCATATTGAGGACAATGACTGGCTTCTAAGTTGGATTCAATCACTGGATTTTGTAGATTAGGGACAAGTGGACTCGGAGGCAAAAATGAAACATTGAGAAGGCAGGCACAGAGTATGAAGCAAGCCAAGCAACAAAAATTACACAAAGGCTTTTTTTATATCTCAAGGAGAGCATGCTAAGCGTTTCGAGGTTTGCAATTAAATGAGGGAGGCCAATCAACTTGGGCACACAAACACTCTGAATCGATTAATTCCCAGGAGGCATACATCTGATAGACGCTAGAAATGGGCACGCTAAACCAGTCAGGTTTTCAACCGGCTGAATAAAACCAGTTCGAATTGCAAAGCGAATATCACTTTTATCTTTCAGAAAAATCCACTCAACTAGTCGTCGGGAGTAATTAAGTGAACACAAAGTGAGCAGCGCTTCTAACCGGTTAAAATGTTCTCACTTATTGAGTACTGTTCAGATTTGGTCCGGTGGACATATGCCTTATATCGTAACGGCATTTTTCTGGTTGAGCACATTTCTTTTAGCCCAGAAGTGCTGTTCAATTTATCGCGACTGCGTGGCTCACGGAAATTTATAGAAAGAAACTGGTGTGCATTTCGTTGACAAATTTATGGAAATAGAATTAGGGAACTTGTGTAAGAAGCAACTTTTAATTGTCAAGTGATCCATAACACGTCCCTCCAACTCCAACAACAAAATCACTCGGTTTGCCTAGTTTTCGGACAAGACTTGCGTGATTTGGATTCTTAAATATTGAAACTTCGTTTAATTAGCATATACTCTTGTCCGCCCATCCTTATTTTTCAAGCAGGAGGGTGTGACTGTGGGGAAGTTGCGTGAGAACGACTTCTGACTCCACATAACTGCCTGTTCAAGTCAAGACATGAATTTTTTTTATCGCAGTTGTTGAAAAGTAACTGCGTTTTGTGCACGTATCGCATCTATCCGACTAGTCCTGTCCACCATCCATTGGCCTGCTTCAAAGTGTGCTCCCAGTTGGTCGTTGAGACGAACGAAACTGCGACAACTACAACCACTGTACGACGAGTACGCGGTTATTACAGCTGACAATGATGATGATGATGATGGGGGAGCTCAGTTATAGTGTTTAACACCGTTCATCTGCAGGCTGACAAGATGACAAACGCAGCATAACCACATGGTGGGTGGTTCTTGCAGCACAAAGTTGATGATGATGATGATGATGATGATGATGATGATGGAGCTCAGTTATAGTGTTTAACACCGTTCATCTAGAGGTTGACAAGATGACAAACGCAACATCACCACATGGTGGGTGGTTCTTAGAGCACAAAGTCTTATACCTAATGTTTATCCAGTGAGATTCATGCCCAAAAATATGTCTCTCAGGACCGTTGAGAAGCATCAAATTACCTGTTGGTGTACACAGTTAATCACAGCTTGTTTCGCTCCATAGAAGGCCGTGACTTTACAACCGAACCTCTGTTCCACTTAAGCGTCAAAGACGAGATACCGGTCCTGGCCTGGTGTTCAGCGAAATATGTTGGACTCATGACACGGTAACATGCTACCAGAATCTATGTGGCGGCTTGGCTACGTGTTACAAATGCCGACTCGTTGTCATCGAGGCAGGTATTGTACCTCCTTCAGAATGTCGTAGACTGCCAGAAGAACGACGTGGAACTTTTCAAAAGAACAGCTCAAGTTGGGTTTATGTGCCGTGTGGTTGGTGGTGCCACCCTTCTGGATGGGTTACCCATGACCCTCTCGTAGACTGGTTGGAAACATTCAATCATTTCTTCATTTATTCTGTCTTCAACTATAAGTAAATAAGTGCAGTGAAGCAACTGAAGCTTTCTGAGAGTGATGAGTGCGATAATGATCAAGTACAGACTGCAAGGTAGGATATGATGCGTATGACCGCCAGCGCGACCGTTAGATTCCAAATTAACACCGAGTGCCGTCCGTTTGACTTTGCTTCTAGCCCTTATATATCCGAGGTAGGATGTGATGAGTATGACCACCAGCGCGGCCGTTAGATCCCACATTGACACCGAGTGCCCTCCAATTGGTTTTGGCCTTTGACTTTGCTTCTAGCCCTTATATATCCAAGTGTTGCTGGTATGGGGGCAGTTTTTAGGTTGAGGCAAGTCAAGCACTACTTCTTACCCGATGAGATGATGATGGTGTCTTTTTGCTCAAAAGATCTTCCATCGCCCGCTAAGGTGTGAGTACACCAACCACATTATATTCAGCTGCCTTCCGTCCACCTCCTCTTCACTGTGGAATAAAACTGAACTCCAGCAGTGGTCTGTCCTGTGTCACGTTAGAAACTACGCATCAACTTTTTTGTTTCAACTCTTACATCTGTACTTGCAAAACCAGACATTTCAGAATTCAGTCCCTTTCGTCACTGACCAGTACGTCTTCCAATGCTACTCAGTTAAATATCTGTGTTATATTGTGTCCTAAAAAGATATTCCTTCTACTCAATGAGATTCAAAGACCTCTCCCACCCTTAAAGAATTTTACCGCCACTTTCAATGTCTTTATCGGGATCTAATACACTTCTGTCCTTTTTGCACGATCAAATGGATAAGCCCCTTCCTAAAATGCTTGTCATAATAGTGTGTAAGCGCTAGAGACATCCTGATTGAACATTGGTTCTTATAGGCCGTAGATTATGTACGAATGTTCCACCCCGTTCCGTTCTGTTCTCGCTGTGTACAACCGCTTCATTGTCCATAGACTTTTGTTTTGGTGTGAACACTAATCACTGTTCGATCGACACAGGCCACGCAAACCCTTCTGACATCGCGCGTGTAATTCAGTACAATCACGTGGGCTTCATCATCTTGTGATTGGTTGATTCCATCGGATCTCAGTGTGAGTAAGCTCTCATTAAACCAATGTAAGGAAACAGGCAAGTATCTAATGAATGGATAAATTCTCCTCTCTCAGATGCGTCAAATGGCGCGTTGTTTTTTTAAATTTTCTGGGATTCTTCAGAACGTGTCAGTTGTTCGTACAAACCCATATTTTATCCTTTTTTTCTGGCCTTACATCAAACTTCTACAATTGAGCACACAAGACTGTGTGAAGCCATACGGTATCTTCTAGTGACGCGTAATGTGGAGATTGATTGTTGGAGCTGAGATACACTATGAAGAATATCGCAGTAGAATGAGACTTCACTGGAGCATTTCGCCGTGAAAAACAGAAACAACTGGGTGCTTTTCACAGGTTCGTGCGACGGTTTAGAGTGGGTCCTGGATGAAAAGCACACTGAAGTAGTCTACTTTGTTCAGACCGTGTGACTTACGTTTAGCTGACTGTCACTGTAAAAGCCATACGGTATCTTCTAGTGACGCGTAATACCAGAACCTCTGAGCAGGCAAAACAAAGTCGGAGCTGGGTTTCTATACGTAAGACATCTATTCACGAAATGTACAACTCTCGATACCCGTCCACAACAAACGGCCTACTTGGACTACAGAAGTACAAACCAGATGAACAAACAGGCTCCCACGTGAGACAGTCGCACGTGCACAAGGTCGGTCAGAAAATGGCTGGTTGATCTCAAGGTCAAGTGAGTGAAGTGGTAGAGACAAACAAACGCCAGCTCATACACACGCACTAAACACAAAAGTGAAGCAGGGATTACAAATAGGAGCAGATGAAATGTGGGGAATTTCAAATGTCAAGTACAGTCATCATCATCTTTTTGATGATAGATGGGGACATCCCTGATGACACTGATGCCTTCCTGCCGTTCAAACACAGTGTATTTAATTGAACTTAAAGCCCCAAGTTAGAAAAAATAGGAGAAAGCGAGTGATTGAGGGATCTGATGCTGTTCTATCGCAAATATCCTGAGGAACCCACATCTCCAAGCCCTCGGTCAGGGAATTGGAAGGGAATTGACGCCATGAACGCCACTGACATCGATGAGACATCACTTCACCAACCAACTACAAAGGGGGCTCACGTGGACCTCACCCTGGAAAGTAGATTGCACCAGAAACACCCAAACTCTTTGTCGTCTCTTTCACACCCTTCTTCCAATTTATACGTTGTTTACTTCGCAGTTTACGCCATGCCAACGGAGGCAAGAAGAGAACAGTGTGTTCGTCGCGGTAGACGACATTTCGGCACGCGTAGCACATGACCGTAGTTGATTGTGCTGCATCTTTTGCTTGACAACCAAATATCCGTTTTCTAATTACCGCGTCACAAACTAGATGACGCCATTCGACTTCAGCAGCATTTCGACACAAACCAGCTGACGCCATTCGACTTCAGCAGCATTTCGAACGAAGCGGTTGTCAATAGCCTGAAGAGACCCCACGTTGTTTCTCCGTGAAGGCCAACCCTTGACCTGGCAGAGGGGTAGGAAAGAAATCACGAAACGTTTGGGTGCTGTCGACGTTACTCGTGTTCCAGGATAGAAACCGCGTGATCATCAATGCGTCTGGTTGGAGACGGTGTAAATATGGCTGCCAGCCGATGTCAGTGGCGTTCTTGTTGTCAGTTTATATCCAGATTGACTGAATGGATATCTGGAGGTATAGGCACCTCTGAATGATTGTGTTAAGCTAGCACAAAGTCCCTTCCCCGCCACCTTTATTCTTTTCTTCACAATATTTCTTTTCAAAGAAATCATAGTTGTACGGCAGTGAAGCAGCGGTGGTGAACATTGACGTTATGCTGCCGATGATGATGATGATGATGATAGTGATGAAGGCCGTGTCTCGTAACCATACAACCCTCACTGTAGCTTGGCACAAAAGCGTTCACTTTGTTTTAAACGATTTGTTCTGGGACTCATTAACAGCAGAGATAAGCTGGTTCAGGGTATATTCCCTGAGTTCTACGGTCAGCGTATCAAGGTCGTTTTTCGATCACATAACTAGAGGCGAAAAACTTTAAATAACTAGAGCTGTTTGATCGTTTTCGACAGCCACAATAATCGATTTTGGTCCAAGTGATTTCCTCACGAGTGGTTTTAAATTCCGCTCCTATCGACCCCTTGCTAAAAGTGCTTGAAAATCAAAACTTGTCAGGCTAATTTTTCACGACCACAATCATGAACTTTCAAAAATGTTGGCTAGAAATTTCCGTGTATTGTGATCGGGACACAAAGCGACCACGGTGTATAATTTCAGAGACAATTTTGATGGGGGCGAAGTGAACTGGTTGCCCCTTTTTATCTAACGCATCTTGCCAAGTTTTTTCTCAACCCACACGCGCCCGGCCTCATCCGCTAGTCTTTTTTTATTTAACGCACCTCGCCAAGTTGTTTCTCAACCCACACGCGCCCGGCCTCATCAGGCTAGCGTGCGTGGGATGGCACACACAAAATCCATTGGTAGGCTTTCTCGACTGCATTGTTGGTTAGACAAAACGTCCGCGTTCATACATCTGTTCCACTAAAATGACGAAAAGTGGGTCAACGCCTATGTTTAGTCTACTGTTTAAAAAAAATACCACGCCACTCTTTTTACATTCATCGTGTGGAAGTTACGCGTCCATCAAACCTAAAGTGACGAGGCAACCGGTCCGACACATTCCGGACATCTGAATAACGCTCAGAAGCAGTAGCCTGCGATCGATAATCGCTCAAGGTTATTTCGGATTGCAGCCAATTACGTTGATGGTATACACTCTCCAGTGTTATTTCTTTTACTTTTAGGGAATCTATCCCAAACTGATTGGACAGATATCTACAAAAATTACTAATTTGCTAACCAAAGGTATTACTAATAAGTGACGGGTGTTATGGGTTATCAACGTGATTCATCGACAGGACAAAGAGGGTCAAATATGTGCTCAAAACGTAAAGATCGGTAAAAATGCACTTGACCATGTGAACTCAATGGCAGTCATAAGCCGTCTGTACACATTGGTTAAAAATTGCTCACACAACTAAATGGAAGTTAACGTTGATCCCTCAGGCACCATGGACAACGGTCAAGTTACTCGCTAAGTTTACGAGTGTCCTAGAAAACGCCAAGTCAACAATCTAGGTGATATCGTCGCCACTAAACTGTAGTGCATTCCTACGACCCTACGCACTCCAACAAAAGTGCCAGGCTCCGCGAACAACCAAGACATCGATTCTGAATTTTGATTGGCTATTCGTGACGTATCACATGAAGGTCAAACTGCGATCAAACTCTTGAACGAAATATAGACCACACCTTGGCCCTCCTGTGACTGTAATTCAGGCAGATCAGGCGATACTTTGGACTTTTATTTTAAAGTTTAATGGTACAAAACTCAACAACAAATCACTCATTGACATGAAGTATGTCTCACGTGATCCAACTTGAACCCTCACCCGTGATTTGCATGAAGAGTTTTGCTCACATGACACAGTGTTTTCGACTTTTGGGTTAATTGTCCAGAAGCAAGACAAAAACCCCAGTAGTCAACGCTTTGTTCTCATACCAGTATAAGACACACCGAGAACAAAAGAAACAATTGCTTGTTGATACTCTGTTTCCTCTTCATCGCCCTCGTTTAAATCCGAAAAGTCATAGGTAAAGAATACACACCATCGATTTTGAGATTCCTTAGATGGTCTGGTTGAACGTCAGCCCATTTCTTAGATTAGTTTGGTGGTTTACGTGAACCAAAAACAAAAACTGCCCACGCTGTTTAATCCCAGAGTTGCGAGACTCTGGTTTACTCAAAAACGAAGTTCCTTAATCTGTCAGCAGTGAAGTCACGGTTCCGATCACTGTCGCCACCGTATTCTCCTCTATCTACCGTGTGTATGGAAGCAAACACAAACAGTGGCTGGTTGCATTTTGATCAACAGTAAGGCAGTGAGCATTCGTTGGTAGCGTGAGGAGATTTGGGATTTTTGTGGGATTTCGTCCTGTAAGTGAAGCCAATCTATGCTGAAAAGCCGAGAAGCACTGTGCAGCTGTTTCATCCTTATTGGGAATCATCAGCACTGCGCATCTCACGAAACTCCGAAGAGTCTCGAACCCGCGACCTACCCGGCTAGTAGTTTTGAACACTTAACCGTTCGGCCACGAGTGGCTGATCAGCAGTATGATTAACTCACACTTAGACAGAGTATAGCGCGCTCATCCTTCAATCACGGGATCCACATCACGTGGTCACACGTGTTGACTGGCTTCGCGTGGACATAAGAAATCCAACTCCCCGATGCTCCACTATTTATATAGTACCTGATGAGTGTTGCCTTACTGGGCGCCGCTCTAAACAAATTAATGAAGCAATATTCAGTTAGTAGAACAGAGGAGGAATAATTCCACAAGTGCGATCTTCACCTGAGGAGACCTCACTCGAGGTGCCAGGCAACACATGTGACCGCGTGATGTGGATCTCGTGATTGAAAAATGAACGGCGCTTTATCTTAGCGAATATACACTCATCTGCAAACTAATTTGGTTCTTTCGAGACAGCCCACGACCGGTTTCGCCCTTCTTTGGCTGTCGATGGATTTTCAGCAACCTTATGAGTAGAACATTACAAATATACATGTATCGCGATATCTCGAATATCGTAGCGACTGAAACATGAGGCGGCCTGGTGCAGTACATTCAGTTGCCTGAGAACATCATAAACGAGAGATTCAGCTGGGTTCCAGGTGCGTCTCTCGAAAGAACCAAATTAGTTTTCAGATGAGTGTATATTCGCTAATTTCGTGCAATTTGGTTTCAAGTAGAACATAAGGTTGACGGAAACCCGAGGACTGCGCCTACCTGATGGGCCCGAAGTGGAAGGGGGAAACCGGTCGTGGGCTGTCGATGGATTTTCAGCAACCTTATGATTAGGGCGCTTTATCTTGTTTAATTACGAGTCAATCACACTGCTGATCAGCCACTCGTGGCCGAACGGTTAAGTGTTCAAACTACCAGCCGGGTTCGAGACTCTTCGGAGTTTCGTGAGATGCGCACTGCTGATGATTCCCAATAACAGCTGTACAGTGGTTCTCGGCTTTTCAGCATAGATTGGCTTCAATTACAGGACGAAATCTCCCCAGTAAATATTCCTTTGTCTCATTTGTCTCTGTGTCTAGAAACGCCACATCCTCTAATTGGCCCTTCACTCCACTCCACTTCACTCCACTCTACTCCACTCTACTGTTCCTCATTTTTCTCAAGTGGTACACCCTGGCTACCAAACCAATGTCCGTGCGTTCGTAATTTTGCTTTTGCTGTCTCGGTTTTTCAGTGTTATCGAAACTTGAACTCTATTTGATTGGGGAACCATTGCCGAAGCCTAGCTTGTTCGCTACGTGCAGCCTCCGGGGATTGTGTAACGAACAAGGATCACAATGTGTTGTAACTTTGCTAGGGTAGGATATGAACGAATCGCTGTTTGGATAGTTATTGGAAAATGTATTCAAATATTGGTAACTCGAATGAATTAATGGGCTATTGACCGGTGGCAATTGAACTGTTCGAGGAACTTGGCCATCGATTTGTATACTATTCATTCATTTATTTACTTATTTGGTGATTTTTTACTCAGCTTGGGTGAATATAGTAATGTAACTCGGGTGATTAGTTGTGGGATTCTAATGACTTTAAAGATGGAATTGGTGATAGCGTTCAAGATCTTACTGCCTACAATTTACCAGCAATGCGTTGAGAAAGAGGAACATCCGGCCCGTGTACCTTAAACTTAGAAGGTCAGTTAACAATGTTAACTTGAAACCGAATGGCTATATGCTATTCTGGAAGACAAACTGTTTCTTGGTTCCAAGCATTGCTTACTTGGAGATATGATCCAAAAAGAAGCCAGAATTGAACGATCCAATGAAGATCTTATATTCTAGACTATAGAAGGTCCCATAAGGACATCAAAAATAGCTTCGTTCAACATGTTGACGGACTTTTAATAATCGGTCCAAAAGATGCAGGTTCTTTACATGCTTTTTTCTGGCAAGAAAACCGCAAGTGAGTTTTATGAGGACCGACTTTTTTTATTCTATTACTTGTCAAACATAATAGTCAGTTTTCACTTCCGAAGTTCGAACACTGTCCGGCCGATGGAGATGTACCATCACTGGGGAATGTTTGTAGCTCACTGTCCACTTTTGATGTCATCTAGGTGGGTGGCGCAACATTTGCAGCCAAATTATTCAGGTCAGCAAAGTGAACAGCAACCAGAAGAGGATTTGAGTGATCGTTTTCGAAAAAGTTTGGTGACAATCGGTAGATTTATTGCTGGGCAACGTTTCGCTTTTGACACAAAAGCTTCGTCAGGCCAAGTGACTAGGTTCCGAGGTTGGTCGAGGCGGAAGGAGGAAGGAGAACCAATCAGCTAAGTCAAGCTAATCTCTGTTGGGTGTCGGCCGAGGGATTTTAGTGTGTTAGAGTGGTTGAACAAGTGTTGTTCGGTGGGGAAACCTACACAGCAATAAGATAGTGTCCGAAAATCATCAAGCAATTAGTCTAGTGTATGCTTCTACTTTACTCTGAAGGGTATAAAATCACACCAAGCCAAAGTAGATCCCGCTCGGGTCGCAGTTACGTCGTCCAGATCATTAACTTACAAAAAACGACACTGTTTATCCTTGCTTCTCACGCGGAATTCCAGTCAGCTTGGTGGACTTTCTTCGGCCGTTTTTAGAGGTTGATAGTCCTCAGTAAAGATCTTTCGTGGGAAGACAGATGCAGATAGTGAATGACCTGCAAAATTGGCGAGCATTTTACTTAGCCCTGCACCGCATTGATGACTTTATCGTCTTGAGTGAATGCCCAGCTGAACTGCAGGCGAGCCTTGGCGTATTGACCATGGCACATTACTTGTCCGACCAAAAACCAAACAGAGAAGTCAATTTTATCTACCTGAGACCTAAATGTGCAACTCAGACCGGTCGTTGTAAACGGTGAACAAGTCTTTCAAACTATGCCCTTACAATGTTCCAGATAAGCATTTCCGACAACTAATCGAGACGGCTGTCATCGCCAGAAGGGATAACACAGTTTTGCAGTCTTTTGTGATGACGTCACAAAATCGACTTCAAAAAGTAGATCTGTGCACAAAATGTGACGGCCGTCTGAAGGATGCCAACTAATGCATGCAAAACCGGGCCGTACTCAGTTAACGCTCCGCGCGGTTCACCCTAACTTTGGTTGATTATAAGGCATCCATTGGCAATTGCAGAGATTATTCACTCTTCCGAAATCGCCCAACAAGGACCGAGCGAATTCAATCATCTGCATACCGATTTGGCTTTCAAGGGAGACTCTGAATCCGTCGTTTGTACTGTTTTACCTCAACTGAATGTGCCGCATTCGGTCGCCCCACGTTCGACACTATTGGTAACTACACTATTGGTAACTACACTCTGAAATTGCCAACGTGTTCAGGATGACGCTTGGAAGGCTGTTGAAAGCCCATATAGTAACTGTTTAGACTAATGCTGGTCCCTTGTGGTCGCATATCGTTCGGGGTCACGACCATTTTTAGCCGAGAAAGGTAGCACCTAGAGATATGAGTACAGCGGATTCGTCCTCACAGACAAGACGGTCAACTTAGAGTACACTAAAGAACGTCTTTCTCTCGTGCATTCGGTGGACCCGAAAAATTTTCCTCCTGAAACCTTCCTTTATGAAAAACCTGGTTGACAACTCCTTATCTGGATTGTCCGCACCGAGGGCTACTCACCAGGCTCGCTTTTTGCTCTCATTATGGTTCATCAACGCACAGAAATTTGGCAAGATTTGAGTTTTAAACGCACTATACTCAAAACCAGTGTTTTACCGCATACGTTTGAACGCATCTGAATCATCACACCTCACCAGGTTGAAAAGTTTTAATTGGGGAATGATTCCTGAAATACACTCATTTGCAAATCAATTTGGTTTTCACGAAAGACTCAACTGAGTTTGTCGTTTATGATATATAAAATTATTTTTAAAGTTTTGATCCTTCTATATGAGTAGTCTGACTATGAGTAGTCTATGAGTAGTCTGACTGTGATACATTACCGACTAGTTTGTAGTCACCACTACTGAGAACTTTGAATCAATCTTTTTTCAGACCAACCCAGCATGTCCAAACTGAGGTTCAGTATTTGGAATCGTGTTTAGAACGTGTGTTGCTCCACGGTCAGAAATCTCGTTGGCGATTGACAGCGACGTCAGAACATTTGTCTAGTCATTCAGTGGTGTTTACAGGACTGTGCTTCGTCCAAATGTTGGGAACTCGTCGGATTTTATGAATACCTTTCAGTGTTGCAAAGGGTGGCTATTGGATCAGAACGGGAGGGTGAAACGTGTAAATCACTTGACCAGTAAGGCAAACCTTCTCAATGTGAATTCAGTTCATATAAGGGAGTTTTTCACAATAAGTGTTCACCCCTTCCAAAGATTCACCGGCGAGATTGCAGTCTGCGTCTTCCTAGTCTGGAGGTCGAACAGTTTACCTCGGAGATGCATAGTAATGATTAAAAGTATGCTTATATGTTACTCGTCCTTCAATTCAGAGGTGCATGTCACGTTTCTGGCGTTTACCTGATTTACTGAACGTCATATGCGTTGCCGAATATTGTGTGTGTGTGTAATCAGGTATCCTCTTCTTGTTTGAGTATCGCGGCAGAACAGCTCAGCGTGCAGCACTGGGAGTGAAGTAATCTGGACGTTCGGAACGGGAAATTTCACTTTTCGATGGAGATTTTATCTGCTGAAAATTCCGGAGGCACTGTGCATCTGTTGGGAACCATGAACCGCGCATCTAACGAAACCCTAGTCGGGAGTTTCGAATCCACCACTTTCTGACTAACAGATGAACACTTAACGAGCGACTAGTCATTAGTAGTATGGTTGAGTCGCAAGAATAAGGTTCATACTACTAGCCTGGGTTCGAAACTTCCTAAAGTTTCGTGAGATGCGCACTGCCGGTGATTCCTAACCAGGATTCCCAAACAGCTGTGCGGTGCTCGTGAACTTTTCGGCATAGATTAGCTTTATTCACGGGAGGAACTTTCCCAAATCTCCTCGCATTATCAATAATTTTTTGGTAATAAACGGGTAATAAAAGCGGAGCAATCCAAATTTCCGAGGACTAGCATTTGTTCTATATACAAGACCGACGTAATCAGGCTAGTTAATCCCGAGGCCGAACGGGACAAAAAATAAAACAAGGAAATAACATCATATTTTCCTGATGGAACACTACTCAACGTCGGTTTACTCTTCTTGCAGCCCATCCGTTAGGCCCATTCTCCGGGTTTTCGTGAGCCTCATTTGCAACTCGACCAGTGTCCACTTGTAAACCCTGTTTAATGCCCGCATTAGACGAGAGTACGTCGGTGAGAGTGCCCTGTGATCCTGATTAAGCGGCCTCCTCAATATTGTAATACATTATATAGTATAAAATAATTAGCGACACAGGCGTTGATCACAAGAGACGCTCACAAATGTTCAACGTAGAAACTATACATATTCATACTGTCTAACCGGAGAGGGAGTGTGTACCGTTTGGCGTTGGAACATCCTCAGGTGATCGAATGGCCCAAAGTTCACTGGGTGACATAGCATTGAGCGATGTAGATGAAGAGAGGATGCGAGGCGAATTATTGACTGTATATTCCAAGTGTTGACCGTCTGTTATTATCAGTAACGTTCCAATAGTTACCTAAAAGTTTATTGTGAAGTTGGTTCCCTACTATTTCCCAAGTGAGCAAAATGCACATTTGGCCTGAAATGATTCAGTACATCTCTTACAATGTTGGCGAAGCGCTCCCCGTTTATGTACGTTGTGGATGTATAGGGTGCACAATCGCTTGCGAACCAAGTTGTGAAATTACTTTGCTGTTTCTATGACCACGTCTTTTCTGAAGGTGCCACTGCGAGCATCGAAATTTCAGTGCTACGGCCAAATGCACCACAGTAGAACGCACTGCGTACGCTCAAAATCGTAAATTTTCCACTGAGTAGAACGATGTGCGCAAATCAGTCGATTTTTTTATCCCTTCAGTGACTTCTAGTTGGGTTGAGCTACACTCAGTACGTCCGTCAAAGGCAACCACAATTGGCTCTTTCCAAGTCACGAGTAGAATCAATCAATCTCAGCAAACTTTAAAACAGTGGTATTAGCAAAAACCTTGACTTGTTTTTCTCTGGTCACGTGATGGCATTCGAAATGAGCTCTGTTCAGGCACTATATACTTGCTGTCGTTGCGTGAACAATGTTCGACCGAATTTCGATGTAGGAGCTAACGTCGGTCGATCAAACTGAAACAACAATTTAGCCGTGCCGGCAGCATTTTTTCAGGCTCTCCCATTTCGGCTTGAATCTGAGCAACCACTCAACCGGAAAACGAAGTAATTCCATTTCTTGTATTTTCAAAAGCATCATCTGAGAAATCCTATCAGATTGGCCCTGCGTAACCGAGGCTAAATTTAATCTCGTTAAGTCCCTTTGATTATCGCAAAGTTCTGGCTACAATGGGGGTTTGTTAAAACAAAGAACAGACAACACGAACTTTAAATTTAATGGAGACGCTATAGGAAAACAGAAAAACTTAACGCGATTCTCATGAGACTACTGAGAGCTCCTCGACAGCCCACAAACTGAATATCATACCAGCTGAAACATAAGCCGGCCTGGTGCAGCACATTCAGTTGCCTGGAAACATCATAAACGAGATATTCAGCTGGGTTCCAAATTAGTTTGCAGCTGAGTGTATATTCGCTAATTTCCTGCAATTCGTCTCAAGTAGAACATAAGGTTGACGGAAACCCGGGGACTGCGCCTACCTGATGAGTCCAAAGTAGGGCGAAACCGGTTGTGGGGTGTGGAAGAATTTTCAGCAACCTCATGAGTAGTGCACTACGAAATTACATGTATCGCGATATCTCGAATATCGTGGCGACTGAAACCTGAGGCGCCTGTGTGCAGCACATTCAGTTACTTATGAACATCATAAACGAAGGATTCAGTTGGGTTCCAGGTGAGTCTTTCGTTAAAACAAATTGTCATGTTCTACTTGTCCTACAAATTCGTCGACACATAGGTTCTTGAGCACCGGGATCGAAGAAGCCGAGCTGCTTAAGGTCAGGTTAGACAAGGATGAAAATCAGGTGAATGGATAGGTTGTAACTGACTAGATCAGTGACGGGTGCTGCTGAAAGGCTAACGTGCTTTTCAAATCCGACCCTTTCATTCATCTAACTGCACCAGGAAATCTGAGAAGTAGCTAACTTGAACCAACTACTTCATGGTACCCTTGAGCTGAATGGAGACAGAACGTCACAGTCTAAACAGAACATACTATTCAGAAAGTTGCTAAAAAGTCTTTGACAGCTCACGACTGGTTTCGTTCATTTTGGGGCTCATCAGGTAGATGCAGTCGCCGAGCTTCTGTCGACGTTCGTTCAACCCAAATTGGACAGAACTCGACAAATACACCCATTGGTATACCAACTGGGGTTTCACGGAAGGCTCAGTTGAGTCTCTCATTTAGGACATTCTTCAACTGGATTGCTGTCCAAGAGAAATTCAGTGGAGCCTCCAGTTAAGACCAGACTAGTGTACAAACGAGCTTATTTATCACGTCCACTTCGGGTTCAAGTACAGCATGAGGTTGAGTGAAACTCGGGGACTGCGCCTAACTGATGAATCCCAAGAAGGGTGAAGCCGTTCGTGGGTTGTCGAAGGGTCTTCTTTAACCCCATGCTCTTTCAGCAGTGGAAAGGTTTCAAAGTCCTGAGGGAGGTTTTCTTCGGTGTATGAGATCGCTCTGAGAGGTCGGTGCTATCTCGAATGTCCTACCATCTTTGTGCAGCACGTCCAGTCGAAGATGAACATCATACACGAGAGCTTCGACTGGGTTCCAGGTTTCTCCCGTAAGAAACTGGTATGCAAATGAGTGCTTCGCGAGTGCTGTCACTTGGTGGTGTCCAGCCAGCACAGGGAAGTAGGTCTGGATATGGTGCTGTTGGCTCAGCGCCAGATGTATTTCTAAACGCATGCGATACAGCACCATAGTCGGCTCGCAAAACAGACCAATTAATGGGGTGAATGCGTGCGTAGTACTAGTGACCAATCAAACGCTGAACTGCTGCGTAGGCTGATTAGTCACGAGCACCACAAAGCCTGCAGCGTTAGTCAGCCCTGAGTGCAAGATTCTCATTGGTTCCTTCAACCGGAGGTAATGCGGCGAATACCGGGCCGGCAGTCCAGCGGAATTTCCGGCTCACACTCCACTACGCGAATAGGGTGCATGACTTGAGCGTTTACGCATAGTTGGATGCTTCTAACTCATGACTGGGAACTCGAAATCAAACAGGACCTCGTGAATTTCATTAGTCTGACGACCTTTTCCAAAGCGGCAGTTTTTACGCAAGCATGGAAGTATTGAATACGGACGAAAAAGGCGACATGCGTTCGTTCATCTGGAGTTTACACTTACACATTCATGCAAGTCTGATGTAAGTCCTACACATGATGTACTGAACACTTACATATTTACGTCTTCAGACCTCAGTTTTTTTCATTACATTTTTACAGCTTTCGTTGACGCAATGAGTGCGTCCGCCCACTGTTAAGAAATAAGATAAACAATAGAATAGGAAAAATAAATAGCCATTCGGGGGTAACACGTTTTCAGTACCTAGCTGCCGTGCTATCGAAACGAGGCACGTGGACTAAGCTAGTGCCACACTGCCCAAGCCTAGACAGGAGTAGTTGACCTGCTGCAATGGGGTTCAAACCACAGACCGTCCGATCAGTAAGTTCTCGAGCTCAAATAGGAAAAATGCGTTCTCTTACTTTCGCGAACGTAAATTTGCAAACCAACCTGGTCTTAACGGGAGACTCAAGTGCATCCCAGGTGAATTTCTCATCTATGATGAGACTGGTCGTGGGTTTTTTCAGCAACTCTATGAGTAGTATGTTACGTCTAGGTACTATTCTGTTGAAAATTTGGCAAAAGAAACGAGGGCTCTGGATGATAAGGTAATTTCACTGAAGGGATGCATGAAATCCAAAAGATCGGGTGGCAGGCGCAACGCACTACTGACTTTTGGTATGAGTATCTAGTGAACACTTTTCCGGGTGACGTGAATCACTGACAGATTTCTGTGGCTCCATGAGTAGTAGCGTTTGAAGGGTCATTTCTGAAGCATCTTAAAGCTATGCTGCTGATCAGGACTATGCAGGCAATTAATGCGATAAATGCCTGGAAGAACTGCCAAGTTGGTCTATTCAATCACCTCCGTTGTTGTAGCGTGCTGATGACCCAGTGGTTAGAGCGCGAAGTTACCGACCGGAAGGTCCGTGGTTCGAACCCGACCTCTTCATCTCGATTTCCCCTGTCTAGGCTTGGGCAACCTGGCAGTATCCCACCCCTCGTGCTTCCTTCGGGTGGCATGGCAGTTAGGCATCGAAAGGGTGCTACAGCGAAACAGCTATGGCGTCTCCCAAAGAATATTGGGGAACAATTCTTCGAATATGGAGACTGTTGTTTGGTGAGGTTTGATGGATTATCTCATGTCCCAGCGCGTGTCGTAGATCAGCGTTTGAATTCAACTCAGACACTAAAGCGATAGGTCTTTAAGGGAAGTGCCTGTAAAAAATCCAAGACCAACCATTTGATAAACTTGACAAAGGTTGAAGGTGCTTTTCAAAGTTGTTAAAATGAAACACTTAGCTGTTCGGTTTCGAAGTTGGTAAATATTCCTTGTCGAAAAAACAAGTTTAAAAACGTTGACAAACGTTGAAATTCAGTGGTAGTAGTGAGGGAGGTGTTCTGTCCTCTGTGATGCTGTCCGAATATATACTTATACCACTGAGATTTACCGTTTCGTTTGGTTGGCTGGCCACAAGTATTCACTTGATCACTGGAAATGGTGAACTTCACTCATAGTACGGATGAGTTGAACATGATTCGCTCAAATCGGACAACTACAACACAGTGCAAATCCACCCTTCTGGAGGTAGTTGAAATTGATCCTACAAGTAAGCCACGTGACCCTCCCTGTGATTGGCTAGAGACAATGAACGGTATGGCAGCTGACCAATCGACGGTAGCGTCCATTCCGTCAATTGCTATGTTGTCCAGCTGATTGTTGGAGGTGTAAGCACCCCGGGTGTTCCTTGTAGGCCAGCCCTAGCTCTCTTTATCTTGTCCTGAGGAATTCATTACTTTGAAGTCCTACGACACCCAATGTACACTCTTTGTTTTCTCATCTGGTATATATTATTCATTTTTGTTCGTTTAATTTCCCAAAACTTCTCTCTTGATAAACTGGTGATTAAACGAATCAAGCGGCGACTAGTGTTAAACTATCGATTCTTCGCATTACAGCTAACGTCTGGAAAGTTATCTGCTCAAAATGAACGCTGTTCAGAACTATCATTCGATGGGCACCATTCCGCAACCGATCCAACAACACTATTCATTCACCGCCTCGATAGGACGTCGTTCAAAAAGCTGCAACGCAACCAGGACTACAGAATTCTCGGTGAATCATCGTTCGTCACTGGAAGCTAGCAGTGCTGTCAGCAGCGGATACTGGGAGGATTACGAGTCACTGGGCCAAAGCGCCAGTGGAAGCGCAAACCTGGCATGCGTGACACGATATGAGACTCCAAACACAGCGACCGCAGTCAGACAACAACCAACTGGTCTTTCCATCGATTACATGCCTTCGGGGGCGAATTCTGCTTATCTTTCGGAAAACCTTCATTGTCCGACATCCGATGAGTGTCCTAGCGGTTGGAGGCAACTGACGTTCGAGCGAAGGCTAACTAACGGTCTGCAAGAGGGATCACCCGCGGACCGACCGTACAAAGTCTTGGATGAAGCGTTTGGACCCATACCAAAATCTCTGTCTTCAGACATGGCTTCAACGTATGTGAGGTCTCTTGAGGACGTAACTGAAGCACCTGTGAGTAACTGATTGGTTTCCGTAGCTGTTTCACAAATCAAATGCTATGTGGCTGAGCCAAAACTACGGAGGTTTGAGCTGACTTTATCAGTGAAATGCTCGTTAATATTTCGCCAAAAATAACCACTGATTTTTTTTACTTCCTCCAACAGAACATTTTTTGTACGAAACTTGTCCCGGTTTTCGGACAAATTGGTAAACACAGTTATCCTTTCGTTTACACCCAATTGATAAGAATAGACAGACGTTTCGGTCTACAAAGCCTAATCTTCAACGACTTTAGGGCGGTGTTACAGAAACGCATCAGTCGTCTCGCAAGCCAGCCGCCGGAGCGGCAGCTGACTTTATCGAGGAAGCGATGTGCGGACTAAGTGACTGGAATGACATGAGACAGACTAGCCATTGCGTTCAGTGTCCAGGATAAAACTAAGAGGAAATGGTCATCACCGCGCTTGCTTTCCGATACCACAAAACAGTTGGAACGTGCAGGGTGAACTTTGGAAAAGGTGCTGTGTGGTCGGTCCGCATTCCATTTATTCTGAGAACGCGTGTATGTATGTAGGGTTCACCTGGACAGTTAAATCAATACAGCTCTAACAAATGAAGCTTTGTGAAGATTTCGTTCTGTAAGCGAAGCCGATCTATGCCGAGAAGCACTGTACAACTGTTTCATCCTTATTGAGAATCATCAGCAGTGCGCATCTCACGAAACTCCAAAGAGTCTCTAACCCGCGACCTCCCGGCTAGTAGTTTGAACCCTTAACCGTTCGGCCAAGAGCAGCTGATCAGCAGTGTGGGGCGAGACGAACCAAGTGATTAGAGCGCGTATTCACGGACCGTGGTTCGAACCCGACCTCTGCCTCTCGACTTCCCTTGTCTAGGCTTGGGCAACCTGGCAGTATCTCAGCCCTCGTACTTCCTTCGGGTGGCATGGCAGTTGGGCACCGAAGGAGTGCTACAGCTGAAGGTTTTTTTTACGATCAGCAGTGTGATTAGATCGAACTTAGACAGGATGTAGCGCCGCTCATCCTTCAATCACGGGATCCACATCACGTGGTCACACGTGTTGACTGGCTTCTCGTGGACATAAGGAATTCAACTCACCGGTGCTCCACTATTCGTTCTGTACCTGATGAGTGTTTGCGCCACTGTAAACAAATTAATGAAACAACATTCAGTTAGTAGAACAGAGGAGGATTAGTTCCACAAGTGAAACCTGAGGAGTCCTCACTCGAGGTGCCAGGCAATACATATGACCGCGTGACGTGAATTCGGTGATTGAAGGATGAGTGGCACTATATCCCGTCTAAGTGCGAGTTAACCCTACTGCCGATTAGACATTCGTGGCTGAACGGTTAGTTGTTCAAACTACTTGTCAGGAAGTTGTTGGCTCGAAACTTCTCGGCATTTCCTCAGATTCGCCGTGCTAGTGATTCCTAATCAGACTGAAACAGCTATTCATTGCATAAACTGTCCTCGCTCGCTCACTCACAAAACAAAGTCTCATTTGAAAATATGTTTTATTTTCTTTATTAAAGATGACAGGGTTAGGAAACGATCACTCAACAGAGGTGTAGACCCTTGTCCATGTTGTATCGTGGGTGGCCGTCTGTTGGGTTACGCCTGAACTGAGCCTGCCAGACTACGCGATAGGGAGAAGACAGAGAACTCGGGACACGGCTGTATTGTCAGGACAAAACATACAGAGCTTCTGCGTAAATATATAGGATGACTAATAGGCCAAATATGGTCGTTCACTTGCTCGTTCTGTACAGCCAATGGCGGTGTTCCGGTCGTGAACACTTTCAAGCCCACTACGCTGGTCGTATGTTGCTAAGCCGTGTTTGGTGGGAGCCGCCAACTCACCTGCTTTCTGGACGTGTCATACCGATGGTGACCTTGGGGATGCGTCACTCTCTGCACATGTACTTTTTCTTCTGTCTGGGTGCGTCCTGACGGTCCACAAAAACTACTCAGTGTTGCATGCAATATTGAGTAGTCAGGTTAGCGAACTTTGCTTGCACAAGGAAAAAAGAGCCCAATTTGGTACCATCCATTGCGAGAGATGCAGACTCACAAAATAGTTTCCAAGGTCCAACGCAGATGAAGTGTATTCGTTGTTGTGGTACTCGGAGGGGCCGTCGTCATCTAGAGAACAACCATTGTGAACGAGTATCTCACTATGAATGTTTTTTCACTGTAGGTTGATTCCGACCTCTAAATGACAAGCAAGCTCTCCACACTTTAGGACCAGAGAGAGAGGGGGAAGCCAAAATCAATAGCAAGAACTGGATCGCCCACTTGACGTTGACCAAATTCGTATCACTTTCATCCTAAACGCTTGGTCTTATTGGATAAGCCTGAAACTAAAGCTGGGTGATCTCCCGATTGCATTTCATTTTTGTGGAAGCTGAAACCTAGGTGTACTTTTAACTAAGCCTTAAAGAGATCTCATTAACCTTTTGCAATTTGATAAGGCATGTGTATGGTACTGTGTTGGAATATTGTAGCTCGGGTATATTAGTTGGTAGCTGATCAGGTGGCCGTTGATCTGTTCGCCGAGCTTGGCAATTGATTTGCAAACGTTTCGTCACCATTCGAGGTGACATCTTCAGTGCGCTCTCGGTTGGGTAGTTCCTCTCTTCGTGTCTACGTTTATATAGTCTAAAAAAGAGCGGCCTTTGCGCTGTAACCTGGATTCTGGTTGGTCCGACCTTAATCCTGCCTACCATCCTCTGAGGACAAAGGAAATCTAGAACTACAGAACCCGAGGCCAAACAAGGACTCAAAGAAGAAATCAATAGAACAGCGAACTACTAAGAATAGGAGGCACGCCACAAACCAACAGAGAAGCCGACCACGACATAATACAGCTCAAGAACGGGCCAACCGAAAGAGACAACAATGGACGGTAATTTCAACAGTAGCGTGCCTGTAAGAAGCAATAAATACAAACCACAACTCAACACAGATTAAGATCGGACCAACCAGAATCCAGGTTACAGCGCAGAGTCTGCTCTTTTTTAGACTATATAAACGCAGGCACGAAGAGAGGAACTACCCAACCAACAGCGCACTGAAGATGTTTCCTCGAATGGTGACGAAACGTTTGCAAATCAATTGCCAATCTCGGCGAACAGATCAACAGCCACCTGATCAATTCCCAAGGCATGTGTATGTTGACTCAGCGAATGGTCTTCTTTGAAAAGTCACCGTTGGTATCGACAGTCGATAATCCCGATGCATGACAAGCATTTTACCGGTACAACTAGCAGTTCAAAAGAAACTGTTCGTGGGTTTCCTGTGCGTTTCACTTTGGTTAATCCAAGAATCACTCCTGGTATCCTTTATGACTGTAATGTTCAACCATTCGATAGTCAAGAAAATGGTTCGAAGTACACTCTAATTGGCCAGTGCAAGTGGTAATTCTTTGACCTGGTACAGTCATATAGTTGTATCGCTGCTAGGATATTAATTCATTCGGTCTAACTAGACTTAGCTGAGGAGTTGTGATGACACACAATCAAGGTCACCACAGACATCAGAAGCACGCTGCCTCTGGCTACCTCACCAAGGAAGCGTGTGGTTCGTTCGGCTCTGAATACCCATGAGTGACACACTGTTGATAAACATCAGTTGACCTCCCGGCTCTTGATACTTTTCCAGTAGATTATGCTAACTTGAATTTTGTGGTCTAGCAGGTGCTCCCAACAGATCATGGCTTGTTTACCAAGTTTCACTCCAGATGTTCGACAGCGCCGGAATGAATGGCGATCACAAATTTCCCGATGAACTAGCTCGACTTGAGACTACTGTACACGCATTGATGATAAGGTTGATGACCAGCTTAACTGAACTTGTGAAATACCATTACAGCTGTAACACTATCAGGCAGTCAGTTCTACTGGTGTATGAAGTAAGATCCACCATTGTGAATAGATATTTGTGTCCCAGCTGTAAGAACCCACAAGATGTGCAGTGTGAAAATGGAAAGTTGCACCGTTTGTGAAAGCTTTCTGTGGTAGTTGAAATCACAGATGGTTGGTTGGTTGGTGTCATAGCTGCTGATTCGTCAATCTGTGGCATCTGCTGCTGACCCGCTCCAGTGCCTAATGCCCGAGAAAAAAAGACTCACTCAAGGGAACACAACAGCTATATCCCGAACAAGCGAGTGCGTGAGCAAACGTTACAACGGCCCCACGCTATTTAAAGGGTACTTTTTGACATTGTTCCAGGCTGTCTGATGGGCGTTATTGAACACCCATCAACATCGATCGTGCTTCTATTAAATGCNATCACATTCGGTCGTGCTTCTGTGGCGTGCATGAACACTCATCAGCTTTTGCTGAATTGATTGAATGATTGACTGGCCTGGATGCTTGCCAGCTTTCCTGTTGAGATTTTGGTGGAGCAGTAGGTTCCTGGCGTCCTGAGGCTACTTTCAGGAATCAGACCTTCCCGATATATAGTTGATTGAACGACTCCTTGTAGTTGCCCTCACAAAACACTACTCTTTAGGATGCTGAAAAACCCTGGACAACTTACAAGCAGTTTTGTTCCTCGGAAGCATCAAATAGGCGCGGTCCCTGAATTACCGTCAACCTCATGTCCCACGTGAATCAAACTCAGAAGCAATTGACGAAATATACATATTTTCACACTAATTTTGTGTTGGCTACAGATTCAACGGAATCCCTGCTGCATCTCTTCTGCATTATATTCTTCGAATTTATAGTTATTTGTAGTTATTTTCTAATTATTTGATTTCGCAGTCAAATATGAGACAATACAAAGGACCGATGCGTATTACAAAGTTTTGAAAACGGTGTATAACGCAGTGTCACTGCACAGTTTGGTCTGAAATATCACTAAATAGAAGGAATTACGCGTAAAACAAGACGAATGATCCGAACACGAGATTCATCAGACACATTGCTACCTAGGTCATACGAATAAGGGGCCGCGGATTTTTAGAATTTCGGGCTTAAGAACGTGATATTAACTTGATTTAAGGTTATTAGTAACTCCTCCCGAAAGCCAGCGACCTAATGGCTTAGCGCCGCCACCGCCTATTGTCACGTGGTCGGACCGTTTTGAGCTTGACAAGGTGACGTTCTCGCATGATTTGAAAGAATTCCATGACCTTTTAAGTGTGTTGGATTAATGCATCGCACGTGTTTTGTGCGGAGATTAATTCTGGCTGAAGTTCTTTTCAGATGCACGGCGGGTTCATCAGAACGGAATGAATGATCGGAGTCTGTAGACATTAGGCTTTGCAGAACATACGTTCAGCTGTTCAGCTGTAGCACCTTCCGATGCCTAACTGTCATGCCACCCGAAGGTTGCATGAGGGCTGGGATACTGCCAGGTTGCCCAAGCCTAGACAGGGGAAGTCGGGTTCGAACCACGGACCTTCCGGTCAGTAAATTCGCGCCCTAACCACTCTGGCCATCTCGCCCTTACAGGACATGCGGCTGCACGAAGGTGGCAAACCCAGTATGCACTTCTAACTAATTTTCTCCTGTGATTTATTTTGGAATCGAATCGAGGAAAGAGGCAGCTGTTACTTTTTCTGAATCATCCGCAGTTTGCTTTGGAAATAGCAAGAAAGGTAGAGGATCTCACAAGTGTCCTTATCTTTTTGTAGTAAACGTAACTTTGTGTTTCATTTGTGCACCAAATTTTATTCTATTGGCTAGGACGTGATGGGTCTCCCGAAGGTCTCGTTCAACCCGTTTTCCATTGTAACGAATCCAAACACCGTAGGTGTATCGACTAAGTTCCTCTGTGACAGGCCGCAACTTAAAGAGCATGCTGTCATCAACCTACACATCGTACTGACATGGGACTGAGTGAGACATGTAGAGAGACAGAGAGAGAGAGAGAGAGAGAGAGAGAGAGAGATCCACAACGATTCCAACTCCTGGAACACTTGTGTTCAGATAAAAAGAACGTGGCACGGAGTTCGCAAAAGATCGGGAATCTTCTGCTGTGACCATGCATAGATTTGGGCAAACAATTGCTGTAGAAAGCTGTCATTACAAATTGGACGGCGTTTTAAGAAAGCCAAATGTTTACTTGTTTTAACAAAAGGTTTCTGATCTACCAAACTGTTACTTGGTTTCCAACACCCGTAGAGAAGCTACTCGGATCTTTTATGTTCAAATTAAAAAAATGCGTGCTCTGAAATTCATTGTTTCGCTGCTGTTGACAGACTAACGGGACCCATCAAATGACATGAGCCTTGTTGAGCAAGGGGACCCCACCTAAACAACCAATGAATTAATTTATTGCCTATAAAAAGAGATAAGGCTATTTTTGGTGTTGAGTGGAAACTCAGCTGATTCTCATGTCTACAAACAAATCAACTGCACAAAAAACCGCTTGAAGTTTCAGCTGGAACGGTTTCCGAGAATTCGAAGTAGGTTTCTTTGACACCCACACTACATACACAAGGCTGATGAGAACCCTTCGACAACCCACCACGAGTTTTGTCCTTTTTGGGACTTCTCAGATAGACTTGGTCCCTCGGGGACTCAACTGGAATTTGACTCTCGTTTATGCTACTTTTCAGCTGTATATTCCGCATTATAAACGAAGGATACGGTTGAGATTCACTTTAGTCTTGCATTGATATTGAAACAACTTGTAAATGAGAACATTCACTCGTCTTGACAAGCAAGAGTGAACAAAACCTCACCGATTGGCATCAAGAAGACTGAAATAGATAGTGGACAGTCCCTGAGGTTTCAACAACCCCACATAAATAGCGGTCTATCGAGAGTTCAGTTGTACAACTATGTGGAGATGCAACTTACACCGGACATTATTGAAAATATCATGTCCATATATCAAGGAAAATTAATCGATTCAATCTATCAAACTCACGGTTAAGTATTTGGTGAAAGTAAGTACTGAGAAAGGTGTGATGTACTTCCGGCTTCGTGGTGAACCGGCTTTTGGACAGGATGTGAGCATGCCTGTATGTCACTGTACGTAGATGCACCCATGTATGGGCGGACTGACGTGGAGCGAGGTGTCGCCCTGCAATAATTCGAGGTAGTTTTATACTACTATTAACAACGTCAGTAGTGCAATAATTCGAGGCAGTTTTATACTACTATTAACAACGTCAGTAGTACATTTATTACGAAAGTCTAACAATCCTTTCCTCCAGGACTGCCAGCCACATAGTGCTGGAAACCCAACTGCCAATACCACACCGATCAAAACTGGACAACTTGTCTACGCTGATGTCGGCATTCGGGTCATGCACAGTTCTGCGCTGTCCTTTTCAGCGCTGTCCTTCGATGAGTTATCCAGCGATTCGGATGATGAACTTGATGATACGGATCACAACTCAGCACCAAAGACTCAGTTTGAAGCGGCCCTCAGACGAGCTCACCTGGCGCAGAAGCAGAGGAAGGTGAGCATGTTACACGGTCACTTTCATCTGGAGCAACTATTTTGTAATGTCGCCATCTTTTCTCTTACCGTCTTCCAGCGACCTTTTTATGAATAATGGAAGATAACATGGCACTGGTTATCTGTTCTCACATTTAGGTTGAGGCTGATGTCATATTCAGGTGGGTCTCCTCCAAACGAAGCCTCTCAGTCTTAATAGGTCCTAACATGGGCTGTCATTGTGGGGCATACACTAATGATCCGTTCTGATATCTCACCTGTACACAATTTACTGGGTACTGCTCACTACCTCCCATAGATTGGCCAAGACATATTGCTCGTAGAAAATAGAACGACAACACATCCACGGAGATAATCACTCGCCTTGTCTGCTGGTTATTTCTTGTCATGACCCACTGATGTTTGATCTGGCCAAGCAACGATTTGTGACGTGATTGATTTCTCTGCTAATTTAGCCCTTTGATTTTGTACATGATGGAATTTCCACCATCTGCTCCCTGTATTCTTATTTTGCAATGTATTCACCCATCAGATGATGCCAACGTCCAAATTAGAAATACGATGTAGCAGTGCAGAACTATGTAAACAGGGTTAAAGACCGAATTTTAAGCACAGAGGGAGGTTTAAAATGGCAGGCTTGTTTGTGTGAGATGAATGAGTTCATAACTTGGGAATTAGTCATACATGCGGTAGTAATTAGGCTTGTCCGTGAGGTTGTACGGTTGCTGCACGCGATTTGGACAAAAGTTGATGATGATGCCACATCACATCTAAATTAGGTAAAGATTCACTGGTAGGTCTGGATATTAGCCGCTGGAAGCATTCACGGACCGCTGGTCACCTGTTCGTCCAGCTTCCGGGTTGACCTCCGGAAGTCTACTCACCACACCAGGAGACAGCGTCAGGGAAAGGGTGGTGCACCAAACCGCTTGCGGCATTTCGTGTGATATTAGTCTTAGCAACAAGCAAAACTAGTCCATCTGTCGTTATCGCCCTTGCGAATTAAATCACAGCGCGACGTTGTAGGGTTTTTCAAAAGAACAGGATGTGATGTCAAGTTGTCTGCACTACGTAGATCTGTCCAAAACAAGGACCCAGTGCATTGTTCTACCCTCTGTTATGGATTTTTGTCTTCGGTGAGACTGGTCGGCGGCACCGTCGGTGGACGGAATTTCGGCTGAGAATATCTTTTGGTGAGTGTACACATTTCTAAAGTGTTCTGGAAAGTATGTGGTCGCCATCAGACATTCACGGGACTTCCTAGTCATCTGATAGAATTCACACTTATGAACGTTTGATTTATATGAATGTTACACGAACGAGGACTCAGCAGATATCCTGGTTGTGTCAGTCAATTGAACCACGTGTCCGGGCCTCTCAGTGTGAATGTGAATCCTACAAACCCCTCGATCGGTCACAGCTAATCAAGAAGTCCTCTAGAAAGTATGGAGCTTACGTGGCACTGAAAGGCTGATCCTTCAGTCGATACAATCAGGACAGTTACTGGGTCGATGTTCGAGAATTCCGGGAAACCAATCACATCAATCAGGCATGAACATGTTCGGCCGTTCAAGTGTGGTAATTGGGAAACATCAAGCTTGTGCTGGTGGATTAGTAGCCATACGCTCGCTTCGCAATTCGGGTGTCTGGAGTTTGAACCTTCACAATACCAAGGATACACATTTCTGATGAGTTCTAATAAGAGCGAAACTCGAGTCATGTGCTTCCCCACTCTGCAGTAAACTGACCTGAATATCTGCACTAGGACAAGAGGATGACCCTTCAAAGGAAGATGCTGTAATTACGATTCATAAAAATCCTGTAAGCACGTGATTGTTCAGCAAACTTTACGAGTCTCCGGAGAATCCACTTTGTTGCACAGCCATGGCAATCTATCGTATCCTTGTTTGAGTTGAACGGTTGCATCCCTTTTCTCTTGGTCCCCCTATCATGATCCGTGGAAGAATTTATTATTCAGCTTTCACATTAGTCGGCTTCCTCTCTAAGTGTCTGTTTTTGGGAACTGCACTACAATGGGACGAGCCACCTGATTCATCACCGCTTCATGACCGCATATCGCAAATTAGCACAAACTACTCAGGGGCCGGAAGTAGTTCGTAATAAAGTAGTTTTTAGCCTACTGGTGCAGCTGTGTTTGTGCGTAAAACGTACCTTCGATTCAGTTCTCAGAGATATCGTTGGAGTGAAGAATTCACGAGGAGAACATTTGACTCGAAATATATGATTCTATACATCTTCGTAGGCATAATACTTTTTAAGTCCACCTGACCTCTAAGTAAAGATGAATGTTGATGTACTGAGTATCTTAGATTTACTGACAAACAGTGAAGGATGAGTCTACGGGTTTGTTAGAATAGCGGAATGTATCGAACGTCAGGTTAGATGGCCGCCAAACTACAAAGGACTTCAAAAGAATTAACTGTTTATGTTCCGACACTCGTTCAGTGGGATTTTCTCTACAAAAATCACTAGCCGAACAATCATTACTCTTTCTCTCAGACCACCAGCATGGGACTACCTGCCCGACGCGCGATGCCAGATTGGGGCTCACCCATACAGTGGTCGAGAGTTCAGCGCCCGGGATCCCCAGAACAGTCACAAGTAAGGCTTTTTCCAATTGTTTTACCATGTTACTGATACTCGTTTGAATTAAAAATATATAGTGTAGAGGATCCAAGAGCAATTACGTAACTAGAGTATAAAATGAAACAAAGAATAGTCAAGGTTTCGTGATCAGTGATCGAAGCCTGTGCACACCACATATATCAGGATATCTCGTACAAGTTAATGCTTACAAGACCGATTTGTCATGGCGATTTTTTTCAATTCACAACGGCCCGTCCGTGCGTCAGGGCAGAATATTTGGAGTTATTAGAACTACGATCAATCAACCACGGAGTTCGAACGAGAACGATAGTCAAACTGGGACATTTGGCAGGCTGAGTGTATTGGTGAATACGCGCAGTTGCCGATGTACGAAAGGAAGCGAACAAGAGCCACAGCAAAAACGTACAGTAAGAGAGTCGCGGCACAATTGAACCAACAGCAGTAAAAAGGGAATGGAACAATACAACATCAACAGTAATCGAAGCCACATTGGTAATAACACATATGGATCCATCGCTCAAGTTGGATCTGTTTCAACCATTGTTTTCATCCAAAACGATAAAACATTTCTTCGACTGAATTTTTAGGACTAAACAAATTAGGGAGAGGAAATTCGAGCTCACCCCAGGGGAATTCACCCTCCGGAAAAGTCGACAATCTAATTAGAGATTATCAGTGGGAGTCAGATCCACAGTTTTTCGAAATGCGTATTTATTAGTAGAAAAAAATTTGTTATACGGTTTAGCAGCTTGCAGCCAAGTTCAGAGATAACGTACATTATTCTCCGGAGGGTAGCAGAAAGATGTGCATCTGTCTCAACGACACCCTCACTATCGACGTCATCGCGGAAAAAGAATTTCCCTCCGAATAAAACCTACTTTCCTTCATCCTCCTCTGTCCGGAAGCCAGCCGTCGCTAATAACCGAACAGCACATCATTTGGATGGATGTGTCACGTGCAGGCTATGTGCCGAACGAAGGCATGCCCTGATTGGTCAGAATACCAGCCAATCTGGACTGAGCATCTTTAGCTCGACGTTTCTCGCCCCTTCACGGAGATCCCAGCATGACCTTATGCCTTATAAATACAGTTGCGATAATTTTCCTTTGTCTCTAAAAAGGACTGACTGAAGCTACCGTGCTTTTTGATGTAGTTTAGCGGGCGGAGCAGGAAGCCAAGAACCGATACAGAGTTGCACAACCGTTCAGCAAGTCACAACACATCGGACTGAACAGCAAATATCTTTATTATAAATTAGGTTGGCTGTTCCATAACCTAAAGAGTTTCGCAGGCCTCCCTTGAGCATAATCTTTTCGATGGATCTTAAGCTAAGGTTGTTTTTTGGTCCCACTCCTGCATAAAATACGTCCGGTAACTGTAGGATTTAGAAATGGTCTAAACAGCATCACATTCACAGACGTAGTACACTGCTCCTAAGGTTGATGAAAATTCTTTGATAGCCCACGACCGGTTTCGCCCTTCTTGGGGCTCATAAGATAGGCGCAGTCTTCGTTCCACTTGAGACCGGATTGCATTTGTTTGCAAACAAATTTGCCTAGAAACATCATAAGCATGGGATTCAGCTGGGTTCCAGGTGAGTCTCTCTCACAACCAAATTTGTTTGCAAATGAGTGCATTTCGCCAACCACTTTTAGTTCCTCTGTGAAACGGCAGTTTTCAGAATAAATCTTGAAGCGGTTTCGTCTTCTTTGCCAAGTATCACTGAACAAAATGCACAGTTTGACTCGATAGGTCGTACCATCAACAAACGAGTTTCAGGTAGAGTGATATTCTGGCGTTCATAGTTTCTAAGTCTCGGTCACATGCACTGTCAGGAGCGCAGTCTATATGTTGACACAGATGAAAACTCATCTACCAAAGTAACCCCGCATGGTGTGATAATATATGGAAGGAATATTGGAAAGTTCCACATCCGATTCACATCTGAGAGGCACGGATTACAGCCAGATTATCACTTTTTGTCTGAAAACTGGTTTTCAGTAAGAAGAATGAGGCAGTGAGTTGTGGACTGAGTGGAAATAGTTAAATAGTTAAACAGTGGGTTGAAAAACTTCGATTACCATGAGATTCCCTGGAAAAAGGAAAGGGTGCCTTGGTTCCGAGCACTAGATTCAGCTTGATGGTGGTATGGTTCCGTTTCAGAGGTACAAACTAAGTGAACAGAGGGTTTGGGGTTCGAACCCAACCCTGACATCTCGGCAGCTTACCTCTGGGATGGGGTGACCTCACACGGTCTTAGCCCCCGTGCTTCCCTCTGGGGTCACTGCAGCTAGATACAGAACAGATGTTACACCTAAACAATTACTGTTCCTTTATAATGTATTTCATTATTGTCTATGATACATTTGTCATGGCTGAGGAGGTTACGAAACTATTCCAGCAGGGTTTTCACCTTTATTGAGCTTAAACGTCTCTCTAGCGATTCATCAGATCTGCTAGCGATTCTCAACAAGAACGAAACATCCGCACAGTGCTTCACGGCTTTGTAGCATGGACAGAATTCACCCGCAGAATGAAGTTTCCATCAGAGCTGAAGTGTTGCTCTGTTTGCCTGTTAGTCTTAACCTGTTAGTCTTGAGTATTACAAAGTAAACCGGTTATTTTGGGTACTAGTTTCCTGAGAAAATGATGAACGCAAAAGATGAGGCCCTACCCCGTTCACCGGTTATCGCTTACCGGCGCTCACTTGATTTATAACAAAGATGGAGACAGTTTGGCGAAATACACTCATTTGCGGGAGACTCACCAGGAACCCAGCTGAATCTCTCGTTTGTGATGTTTTCAGGCAACTGAATGTGCTGCACCAGGCCGCCTCATGTTTCAGTCGCTACGGTGCTCGAGATATCGCGATACATGTATATGATTTTGTAATGCACTACTCATAAGGTTGCTGGAAATTCGTCGACACCCCACGACCAGTTTCGCCCTTCTTGGGGCTCATCAGGTAGGCGCAGTCCTCGAGTTTCCATCAACCTTATGCTCTACTTGAAACCAAATTGCACGAAATTAGCGAATATACACTCATTTGCAAACAAATTTGGTTTTGCGGGAGACACCCGGAACCCAACTAAATCAAATCTCTCGTATGTTTCCAGGCAAGGAAACGGTTTGCACAGATGTAAAAACATTACTCATAAGGTTGCTAAAAACTCAGTCACAATGGAATTCACGCTTCCCCTTTGGGCTCATCAGATAGGCAAAGTCCCTTGAGTTTCGGTCAACCTGATGTTCTGCTTGAATCCGAATTGTACGAAATTAGACAAATGCACTCATTGCATACAAATTTGGTTGCCACGGGACACTCATCTGAATCTTTGTTCAACTGAATGTGCCGCACCCGATCGCCTCATATTTCACTTGTTAAGACATTCAAGATATCGCAATACACCATATAAGCGCTACTCATAAGGTCACTGAAAACTCTTAGTTTGTTTCGGTAGTCAGTTTGGTCGGCTTGTGACACAACACGGTAACACAGGCTCTCAATCAATGGGTTACGAATCTATCATTTTGGCAGCTAGTTCGTTTGGTAAACGCCCTGTGACAAGCATTTCCAGCTTGCAACGGATTGATCTAGTTACATCTCACCGAATTTCAGCACTGCATCGACTAATTGATTAAATTATGGGTAATCGATATTGAAACGTTCAAATGGACGCGCGATGCAAAGTAACCTGTAGCACCAAAATGATTGGTCACTTTGAATTTAAAGGTGCTTCACTCTAAGCTCGTGATAACCTTGAGGTTCATAGAATGGTCGTTACCAAAGTACAAGCTCACTTTTTGAACAGACCAAGCCTGTACAACAAGAAGCTTCGATGGCTTCAAAGGTAACAGAATCGAGTCTTCATAAGGTTGTATTCTCTGAACTCAAAGAAAAAAGAGTGTGATGAGTAGTGAGCATAAAAGGCACCATCTAGGTTGCCCATGGGGTGATAAAGGGGAATTCCTGGTGAATGACTCACAGAATTCATCTATGTGATAGCTAAACTTCATGTAATGGAAAACAGATGGGATATTCACAGGACACTTGACGGTCCCCTGGTTGTGAAACGTGCTTGCAGAAACCACGGCTATAGTTCGGTCGACGTTGTCCATTTAGCGTAATTATTAATCGATTCTCCGTGCGCCAAAAATGTGATAGGAGACATGACTCCAACACCAGTGTGCTGCTGGCAGAAATTGCTCGACACCATCACGAAGTGAATGGCGGAATGTTGGAACTTCAAGGCTACGTTACAGCATAACTCACTGGAATGCATGGGAAGCCGTTATCATCTACTGGTGAACGCGATACCACATTGTGTGTCCTTAAGGGTGTTAATTTTTAGCTTCAAACGTTTAACAGGACGCATAATGCGGAAGTAAACGGTTCTTACCCCTGACAATTATATATATATATAAATATATAAATATATATATAATGGTTTATCGCAATAAAATTTTGAATCGCACATGAAATTCTTCGTGAAAACCATAGTACTGAAATGTATCAGTAGTTTCAGTTTGATTCAAACTGAAGTTATCGCGCAATTACAAAGAAGGTTACAGTCAGATTGCTCATTATTCATCCAAGTCATCAAAAATAACAAAACAACAGTACCAGTGAATTTGAATCCCGCAACAACAATAGTAAATTTTAGAAACAGAAACTTTAGTACCAACGAACACAAAAAATCACATTCGGCATTGTTCACAAAGCCGAACCACATTCCGAACAAACAAGTCGATCGATGGCTAATCCGACTAACGTGAACATAGCTCACACGAGTCACGAGTAGTTGTGTTCACTACTGGATTCCGGTTGTGTATCGATTGAGTGCTTGAAGAAAGGCAAACGAGTTTGCAAAACACACCCTCTGAAACTATGCTAAAAATGAAAAGGTGCCGTTTAGGTTATGTAAGAGCCGTAATCCAATGGATCGATCGTAGTCGTTTGACTTAATTTTCCTAAGTATGGTGGATGGATCGGTTCCTTGTAGTAATCCGGATCGGTGAAAGGATTAAAATGCATACTAACGTTTCAAAGACCCGGGTTCAATCCCATTCTATTGAGACTACCATTCAGGGCACAACAACCGACCGAGATTTCACCACTCCAAATTCTGGTGACTAAAATTGTCGGGATTGACTCCGTGTAAGAATCCTTTGAACAGGTCTGAAATTTTTTAGTGGACAGAAGCCCTGATACATTTGTGGTATTCGTTTCTGAGCAGATGAGTAAATTTCGTGCGTGCTTGGTTGTAAACTTGATTTAATTGCATTCTCAAAAACTCGCTTCTGTAGGAAAGACTATAAAACGGCTCGTGTTTCTTGGTTTGTTATGGGCATGGATTACCAAAGAAGCTAACGCATCCCGTAATTACACGACCTTCTCGCCAGATGCTGACGTAAGGATGATGACGTAAGGGTGCTTTTGTTGGCAGTTAGCGAGCCAGTTTGTACCCCACTACACTTTTCTAATGCTTCCCCCGTAGAACTGAAACTAGATATCCGTTCCTCTAGGCGATAAACATTGAATATCTCCTTAAACTGCCTACCTCGGATGGATACATACTTCACCCAAAGTGTGAACCTTAGTTCTGAAGGGCGAGATGGTCCAAGTGGTTAGAGCACACATCTACTGACCGGAAGGTCCATGGTTCGAACCCGACCTCTACCTCTAAACTTCCCCTGTCTAGGTTCTGGTAGTCTTCCAGCTCTCATGCTTCCTTCTGGTGGCATGACAGTTAGGCACCGAAAGGGTGCTACAGATGAACGACAAACGGAGCGAACCATATTGCCATTCAGACACTCGCGGCTGAACGGTTCCGCCTTCAACTACCAATCAGAAGTTTGCATGTTAAAAAGATTCGTCAAACAATAGGGACGAAACAGCTGTACAATATTTTTTGGCTTTCGAGCATAGGTGGCTTTAATTACCAGGCAAAGTCCTGCTACAAACGCAGGAAACTCCCACTGCCCGTTTGTCAAGTTGATATCCGATAGGGTTGGTTACAACACCCGCATTCACATGTGCCGCGTACCTCAGATCACAGTTCTCTGTCCAGCTTTCATACAAGGTTTACACAAGGACTCGATAATTTTTTATCCGATCTTCGTTTGTACGAACCAAAAGCATTCAAACGGATTGTTTTAATGATAGTCTGGAAGCGCTGAACGGAAAATAAAGCACAGACTGATTTAAGCTGTTTTTAAGTTGATAAGGCCATTAGGATTTAGCTTGGCAATAGAATACAGCCAGTGGGTCATGTCGTGTTCTAACATGACCGGTGGATTAGCGGACACTGAAAACGAAACATCTTAAAAGATTTAAAGATATCGTGTGTTTTTATCGTTAGCTCAGCGCTTTGTGCTAAAACTCAGATGTGTCGTGTCTATTTTTAGTGCTATCCAATTCTTCCCTGTGGCCTCCTGCCGAGTGAGGATTATGCATCCATAAGTAGTTTATCTGCGGTGTTTCCCCGGGTATTGATGCGAAGGGTTTTAGCACACAGTACATCGCACATACTACGCAGAATGCGACACTCATGGTAGACGGTGTTAGTTGTTGGTTCTTGAGTTATGTTTCTCACCTCAATGCTTCAGCATCAGCAGCGTTGACAACACATTTGGGCGAATCAAGGCTTAATGGTGCGACCAGAGCATCTGTCTGTTGAAACGATTTGGTGATCGCTATCTCTTGGAAAGTACTTTGGGTTGCACTTTGGTCAACCTGATGTTATAGAAGCATTACGTGGCTGACGCCAAGAAACAAGACCAGTCGAATGTCTACTAGGCCTGACTTTCATGCATTCGGCAAGTCTCTTTTGACTTGAAGATTCCACCAAGTTAAACGGTTAAGCGAAGATAAGCCTTTACAGGTGGATCACGGCACAAGATTTTGGGAGAAAACATGTTCAAAGCCGTTTATGAAAGGACCAAAAATGGCAGTTTACTACTTGAATAACTCACTACTAATTTGAAATCAGCCGAGTTAACGTCAGCAACGAGCGAAGCTGCACGCCTAGATTTAAATCAATATGCCGCTGGGTTACCAACAAACACAAAAGTGAGTCTTTGTATGCTGCTGGTGCCTTTTTTACCGTACAACATTCTGAACAATTTCTGGATTGAAAAAATAACATTCACAGTAGTATAAGCTTGTGGCTGTGGACTGGTTTCGTGCGATGTGGTGTACATATTGCCCCCACCGCATCATGCAGGTTTGTCAACCAAGTCTTGCTTTTCTGTAGTCAGTGGCGAAAGAAATACCCTGGATTTTCAAAATAATAGAGAGCAACGTAGAATTTGGGCTTTGGTTGGGGATTTTACTACAACTTTTGGTTCCGAAGGGACGTGCTTCGCTAGTTGTTCCAGTGTAGTACGATGATTCGGCTCATTTGAATGGGTGTCTAGGCATCTTGGAATAATTGTATTGGGCTGGTAATAATTCGCGGCACATCTACTTCTATCCTTTCCCTCACAACATGGCTTTTGAACAAATTGTGGTCGCATGGCAGCGCAGTATCAGTGCTGAACACTGATGTCGTGCCATCTATGATGATGACAGTGGTTATGCAGGAACGACGCTCACAGGAATTCAGTATGTACTAGAAGCGCTCCGGTAGTTATCTTTGAACTCCACAGACAGCACGTAACTAAGCGCTTGACGACGAGAGAATGAGGTTTTTTTTAACTCTTATTCATCGAAGTTTAACTTTTTGCGCCACACAAATTCAAAAATAAAGAGTTTCATATGGGATATGTTGTTGATGACCTCACTGGTTCAGGCAAACCAATTTCTCTCTTGAAGTTGTTGCAGTCATGTACACAAGGAACCATCTGCTTTATATACCAAAAAAGTAAACTAATCTTGCGGCTTTATCAGCTCATTCAAACGTACGTGGAATCAATCAGCGGTTATTCTAGCGAAACGGTTGCCAAAAAAGTGAATTTGGTTCACCTTTCGGTTGTGAACCTTTCCTATAAACCAAACCACCAATACTGTTGAGTAATCTGGATGAATAATTTATGTATCTATGTTCTTATCACCTCACTCGCACTTTGAAAATCATCGATCAGATTACCTTGTCATCGATCTTGCGTGCTGCACAGTGATCGACGGGTTACTTTCCCATTACCCTTAACAAACGCCACTGTATATGCTATTGAATCTTTTGACACGCAACTCCGACTGTGCTCAACTAATCCTTTATTGATTTGCTTTTAGAATAGAGCGAGCAGGGTGTCGGTGAAAGGACACAAAATCAACAGCCCTTGATTTTTTCCACACCAACAAATTTTCTGTTTTATTAAATCGAACAGGAAGCTCGACAAAAGCACTCACTTACATACCGATTTTGTTTCGTCGGAAGACACCTGAATCCCAGCTGAGTCTCTCTTCATTGATATTCTTGACCAGCTGAATGTGATGCATCAGGCCGCCTCATTTTTTAGTTGCGCACCATCTGAAATACCACACCGCATTTTGCGGACAATAACATACTACTCACAGGGTTGCTGAAAAATCTTCGACAGCCTACGACCGTTTTCGCCCTTTTGAGGCTGACGAATCCCAAGAAGACTTGTCGAGCTGTCGAAGAGTAAACTTATGAGTAGTTTCCTCCATGAAAATATACTGCGATTTATAGAATATCATACCAACTGAATATGGGGCACTCTTTCTGCAGCACATTTAGTTAAATGGATCCGTCTGCGTTCAGGGCGAGTCTCCCATCAAAACGGATTTGGTGTAAAAGTGAGCGTATTAGTCGAGTTCTGTGCAATTTGGGTTCAACTAGGAGATATGGCTGGTGGAAACTCGAGGACTGTGCCTACCTGATTAGCCCCAAAAAGCGCAAACCTGGTTGTGGGCTGTCGAAGAATTTTCAGCAACCTTATGAGTAGTGCGTTGTCTATTCAAATAGGAAATTTTTAGACAGAAAGAAGAATACCTCCTGATAAGCCATCGAAACAGGGATTGTCGGAAAGCTATCTTTTGATAATTAGTAGTAAAATCGTTTCATTCCCTCAAAAATTGTCGATTTTAGCAATTACTCTAAACATGTCTAAATGACGTTGCACACTTTTAGCAAGCAATACAATAATTAAGCCTATTTCCAATCTAAACTGATGAAAGAATTCGGCGAATAGTTAGTTGGCTTTGATGGTACGTGTGGAAAATTTGAATTTGTTGATACGAAAAGGGTGTGAGAAAATCAATAAAACTGGTGACATTGATGGTGTCTCGTGTTATACCTCAGAGTCAACTGAAGAGAATAATCGATAAGCTATTTAAAGCCTGGCTCATCAATTTTCCACAGGTTCCAAAAAAACTCAACTTTCACTCGATGAGTCCACCACCAACCTTAGGAGATTCCAGTTCCCCTTCAGCTGAACCAGAATCCCCAATATTGCCCAATGGAAGGGACTTCTGCACAGGCATGGAGATATGGTTGAACAATCGTACGCACTGGATCTATAAAACGCACAGGGTAAGCCATTTACTTTGACTGGGTATGAAGCACAATGGATGGTTGGATGCAATTTTCCTCGTGTTCTAACATTACCCATGTTACGTGAAGCAAACGTGAGATTTTCCAGATCTGTAACTCAACAAAAAAACTTTGATTGTGGTCGCTTTTGAAGCGCATTTGCCGTGAGAATCTGAAATCTAATTACTTTTCTGTATATGTGAGGAGGGACCACACGAATTAC
Organism: Opisthorchis viverrini; assembly: GCF_000715545.1. Taxonomy (NCBI): domain Eukaryota; kingdom Metazoa; phylum Platyhelminthes; class Trematoda; order Opisthorchiida; family Opisthorchiidae; genus Opisthorchis; species Opisthorchis viverrini. The sequence goes on from NW_008751761.1 coordinate 198,163, forward strand.
CGCGCTCAAACACACTGCGTCGGTTTTTTAAGTGTTGACCTCATGATGACGTGCTCAATTCACCTAGGAACATTTTCCAAAACAAGGTCGCTCATTTGTTTACACGCACCTGATGACAGATTGTGTTTTTGTGTGGTATTCGTGAACTAAGTGTGGTTGCGTCACAAAATCAATGTTCTGACCCAGCAATGACTGAAACGTATAAATATTGGTGCTCCGATCGATCATTCCAAGATCAGTTGATGTGATGTTTCTTCTGGTCCTTCTATTCCATCTACGGCAGTGTTGTGGTTTTTGAATTCGCTTGAAAAAAGACATGAAGTATACTTCGGAATCGCTGAAAGTCGAGACTATGTTGGTACTTTGTTTAGTGGTTTGGACTGAGGTTGGCTGGGCCACCAAACAGTGTTGATAAAACTGAGGTGTCAAAATTGAACATGGTGTTTAGCGTGGATGTGGCCTCTTATGATCACCCGCTCACTGGGGCCTTCATCTTGCCATCCATGGGAGATATTCACTAATCTACTGGATCACATTAGTAGTGGAGCTAATGAGGTTCTTCCATGTATATACAGCGGCATGAAGCTGAGCAACACAGGTGTCCTCACATCGTTTTAGGCCGGTATCTCCAGTGACAACTTTAGTTGGGGGCGAGATGGCTCAAGTGGTTAGAGCGCGAATTTACTGACCGGAAGGTCCGTGGTTCGAACCCGAACTCTGCCTCTCGACTTCCCCTGTCTAGGCTTGGGCAGCCTGGCAGTATCTCAGCCCTCGTGCTTCCTTCGGGTAGCATGGTAGCGACATAACTATATATATACATATATATGTATATATAAGGTTGGAAGCTGGTCACGAAAGAGCAACATTTGAGCGTATCAAGCGCCACTAGATACTGTTGGAACGAGGCTGAAATCGAAAGATTTTCTCAAGTTTTCGCGACTTCTCAAGAGTAGCCGCTATTTCGCCCAACACCAATTTGAATGTAACATCACAGCTTCGATGTAATTCGGCATTTAGACAAGGACCTTATTCCCTGCTTTAGCTGAGTAGGTTTCGCTAGGTGAAGATTGTATCACCTTCGTAGGCCTTTTGGTAACAAACCAGAAAGTGCAGGCGCCACCCTATGGCGTACGAGATCCGTTTGGTGGCTCACTGTTTTGTGTTTTCAAATCGCTATGTTTCTGTAATCAGGAATGAGTTTCACTCACTATTTGGATGTTAGCTAAGTATGTTCCGCAGTTTAGGATGGTGTGTGAGTATCTTTCTAAAACTTACTCGAGGGTTATTCAACATTTAGTTATGCCGGTTATATTTGATTCGAATTTAAGATAAATTAGATGCATTTCACCGTGTTCCTCTGAACTGGCGCTGGGAAAGCTTCATTGCAGTTGAGCTTCTCTTTTCATGTGACTCCAAACGGAGACACTTTTCCAACTGAGCTCAATTTTGAGATCGATAATGGTCAAGTATGACGTTGTTGGTGATGTGCACATGTTGTGTACAGCATAACTAAGGTCACATGCTATCGACCTTCAACGGGTTCACCTAAGTAATAGTGATTGACTTTCTAAATCTTTTTCTCACGAAGAATGCAAGCCCATTCAGTTGCCAGTTGACATTTTGTGAGGGAATTCATAACTTGTCACCGGGTGAGGAAGTGAGAAGTATGATGATTTTAACTCTTGTATAGCTTCTTACAGTTGAATTTAAAATCCTTGTTTTCATGAAAGACTAACGTACCATACCAACTTCACAATCGAGTACCACGGAATATTTACCAACATGTACTGTTAGTGGTGAGTTTGGCCGCATTGTCGAGGGAAACACCTGTTTCCGCATCCGAGAAACTGACAGAGATTGTCCCTTCCCAGTAATTTCTACCAACGGATATTTCTCCGTTTTGCACAATTCACTTCACAAGTCCTGGAGACGTCATTCAGTGGAAGCTTATTCTAAATTATCTTCTGCCTTGGGGCGGCTTTCTTTTTCTCCCATTGTATGCCATCTCTGTATCGATTTATTTTATCCTTCATCTCAGCCTTTTTGCACTTTACCCTAAGGATAGAGTTAGCTGCTGGTTGAGTTGGAGGAACCCCTGAAGTGTGTTGCACTCATAATCCGAACGAATGCGGCACCCATAGGTCTTTTTTCAGCTCTTCAGGACATCGTTCAGGTTATTCCTTATGGCAAGCAGTATAGATTAGTTGGTGTTCTTGATCACCAGAATTCGATTACAGTCCTGTTTTTTAGTCGTAGGGGCTTGTATGCTAATATTATGGCGCTTTAGGCTTCGGCAGTGATGGACTATGTGCGTGATTAGCTCTTGTCGCGGAACAATCCTCTGTCGAGCATGGTGCACGATTTATTATCTCACAGCTATGATCCTCAAACATGGACGCACAGTTTGAAACAGTTTCTTGCCATAAAACTTACCAAAGCGGAATATTACCTTAATTAGCTCAAGTAGCATGTCAAGCACTCACTGAATTTCGCAGGATGTTTGTGCACTGCTTTGACTTTAAATGCGGTATCTCCGATCTTGTGACTGGCATTGCATATCGGGTGTTACAATGGGTTGGAGAAACTTCAATTCAACTGGCAATGGTTGGATTATCTTGGTTACGTCAACAGCTGCGCACTCAAGTTAACTTATGTGATTGTCACATGGCCGAGCTCTATGCTATTCACACTGTCCACATACCACATTCTTATTGGCTGTGTTGTTTCGTGTTCTTCATTGGTCGTCTTGGCTAGACGATCTCGTGACCGCACTGATCTGTGATTGGTCTGTTCAAAGTCGAAACATCACTCGCAACTGAGGTTGCTCAAGTTGTAATGTTTGTGTTGATTTGGTCTTGTCCTTCTGACCCGTGTGGCTGCGGCACAATGTCGTGGAATGAACATCGTATATTCTCACAAACTAACTGTTGTGTACAGATACTGAATGTTGTGTCAGGCCATTACTGTGAATATTTATCTTCCTTCCCATCTTGACATATTCATCACCATCCTCATCCTCATTGTAATCACTCTGCCGCTGCTGCTGCTCCTTGTCACCTTTGCGGACGATCTTTGGCAAGACAAACACTCAAGCCTTTCAGCTCTGCTTCCTAAACAGTTTCGATCAGGAGATCGACAACCCGATGTCAATCAAAGACCCAGCGGTGGAGCAACAAACCACTAGTCTACCGAACGATGATCAACCTCGCCAGTTCTTCGAATACGGAGTTGACGCTAACGGTTGCATCGAGTCCTGTGATGACTCACAACTTCCTATACGTGCACCAGAACTGCATCTCATGGACCAGATGGTCGCCGGTACTCACCTCACCCGGCACAGCCCACTTCGAGGCAGAAATGCTAGCGAAGGAATAACAGATCGATTGGACGAGGTCAGCTCACGCATGCATCATTGTTGTTTATGTGCCATTTAAAAGGGTCATTCTATTCATTGTTGTATAGTGCCTTGAGTTATCGTTGTACGACCAAGTGCTTCTAGCCGGTAACTACATCCCTTTTAACATATTCGATCCGAAGTATTTTAAAACTATCACATAAGACCCATCACAGTAGCCAAATTGTGATCGAATTTGACCGTATTTTTGCTGGTTTTTTACGCAGTTAACGCATCTGGTGGTTGAATACCGAGCTCACTGTTATAACTCTAACAAGCTTGATGTACGAAACGCGGTGAAGAGAGACAATTCACACTGTATAGGCACTTGGTTCGAACAGCTCGCACCAGAACCATCGGCTTCTTCTAGGGGGTAGCTTTTCCTGAGTCGGCACCTCTTCAAGTCATGCATACCTCTAAAAGGCTTACCGACACCGTTCTCGCCCAAGGATGTTCAACAGACTGCGCTTTGGGTGTTCGCATCCGCTGTGAAATGGTAGCTTGTGCGTTTGGTGTGTACCGCTGAACTTGCTGTTTGAGTCAGGTTGAATTCCGCAACTATGACTGAACGGGTGCAAATGTGTAGTGTGTTTTTTTGTGTGTACTCAGTTGAATACTTCTCCTGACTCTTGCCCGTAATAATCTCCAGGTAAGTGTACTGAACAAAAGTTACCATAAAATAGATCTGGAGACTGTGGAAGTTTTAAGACGGGGACTGCGATTCACGCCACAGCGGCTGATAGCCGGGGCGGTAAAAATTACTAGGCATCCAGCGTGAATAGAATCGAAGGTGTGGAACTGGCGAGCTTATGGAAAGCGGTCTTAGATAAGCTGAGTTCACATGTGACGGTGTGGTTATCAATCCATGTAGAATCATTAGAAAAAACCAGGGGGTGGGGGTGAAAATCCCAACCGAGCAAAGGTCACAGCATCCCTCTTACACAACTATCATAGCACTAGCTCACCCACACAGACTGACAGAAGGTTGCAACGAAGTTCAA
>NW_008751761.1:202822-207105 GCF_000715545.1 Opisthorchis viverrini
ACCCAATCGGTTCCAAGTATTTTTCACGTGATTGAAAAGTTACCATACTTTTCAGCTTGGATGATACTGAAGATATGGGATTGTGCTTGTTGACAAAACACTGTTTGTGAGAATGTGCACACTACCAGTCCATCACGTAGGCCTAATCCCCCAATCTCTGCGCTGTCTCACCTTAACACCTGTCCATACCTTGTTGATGCGCTCCAGTAAGGTCGAGTGCGGTAATGACCAATCGTAGGTAGTGTTGTGTCATGGGAAAACACCTCGAAAGCCTAAATGGCTCTTGTCCTCTCCCGCGTAACAGATAGGCTAACGAAATCGTGCACTGAAGGATACTTTTTTATCATTCCCCTGATGTGTATTTTGCTGATTCAGCTCTTTCATGTGAGTTGGTCTTAGGCAACGGAGCGTCCTCGATTAGTTGAACTTCGTTGCTACTTTCCAGTCCCGTCATTTGTAGGTTTACTGTGCTTCTGAACCCATCTTTTTCCAGATTTCAAATTTTTCTCTCCTTGCCTCAAATTAGGCTTTTCTTCAGTACAGGCATGTTCCACAAATACGTTTAGAAGAACCTACTCAGCGCTGTTGTTTTTGAGCGCACGGGAAGGTCGGCCGTCAGAGTAAGATTCTTGCCCTGGCAATCAGTTATTTTAAGCCATTAGTAGGCTTGTACTTCTATTCACGGTTAATCCAACGCCGCTCACTCCTGGCCAAGGCATGCCATCCAGGTCTTTTGTCAGAAATACTTGCCATATGCTGCGTTAGAATGACTTCCACGTGATCGATCAGTCACGAAAAGAGTAAGTAGATGAAAACGAAAATGGCTTGGAGTGCCGATGAACTTATACTTTCCACACAAGGTACCGCACCAAAATGCCGTATTGGACTGCATTTCTACGGAAACAATGTCGAAAACGGTCAAACGATTTCACATGTATCTTAGTGTGGTGATCCAGTGAGCAGCGGAACGCAGATGAATTGAACTTGAGTACAGCGACACATACAGTAAAAGCACTGGCCACGCGGCGCACAAATGCTCGTTGCGGTAGTGGATCTACACCCGTGTAGACCAGCTGGTTCATTGCCCATACGACCGGTAGCGATATACATTCGACATGTTCAGTAGTCTTATCGTAAAAATATGGGATCTGATACATCAGGTACTTTTCTTAAAGAGAGAACCACACATGGAACAACCGGTGGCATTCAGAAAATTCGTTCGGTCCTCATACTACCTATATTTTTTTAAAAATTCCTTTCCCGGGGCGAGATGGCTCAAGTGGTTAGAGCCCGAATTTACTGACCGGAAGGTCCGTGGTTCGAACCCGACCTCTGCCTGTTGACTTCCCTTGTCTAGGCTTGGGCGACCTGGCAGTATCCCAGCCCTCGTGCAACCTTCGGGTGGCATGACAGTTAGGCTTCGAAAGGATGCCACAGCTGAATCGTATACATAGATATATATATATATATAATATTTATATGTATATATATTCCCTTGTCCTCGGTCCTAATTTCCGAACGGTTTTGATCTTTTTCTTTGTTATTTTGCTCCCTCTGGAACAGTCGACTTCGTAGTGTTTTTGTAAACACCTGTGACGCTTGGGTGAAATTAGTCTTGTAGCATATGCGCCAGAGATGTCACCTTGAATTTTCAGATCATTGGATCGAACATTGTCGTAATACTACCTATCGATCAGTTGAGTAATGAACACTGAATGTATAGGACTGCGCTAAGCAAGTTCGCCTGGCACTGACGGTGGGCTACGGACAGACAGTTAATTTTAGTTATCGATCTCTGGCTTTCCGCTACAACCATGGAAACGGTGCACGGTTATGAGGGGAAGGCTTATCAACGCTCATTGATCATTAGGATAGATGACGCATGAAGTAATTTAGTTTTTTCTGCAATGTACTTGTCGTTTGTTTGTTCATGCGACAGGTGTTCAATGCGTCATTAGTCGGAGTAATAAGCTGAACGGGTGGTAACAACACAAACGATAGAGCTCGGGCGAAATAGAAAACCTGTAACCAGAAGTGGTCAATAGCACGTTCTGTTGTCTAAGTTTCATTTAAAAGGTTTCTATTTCATTTCGGGGAGGGCTCTTGAGCACAAGGACTCTCCTGAAAAGAGTACAACGAAAATTTAGTGAAATATCGAGTACTCAGAGGATTTGGCCCTTCATTGACAGTCACTCATAATCAGGAAATTGTGATCGCGCTGTGTATAAGGACATTTTTTTCATTCTCGATTCGGATTAGCCATCTGCCATCACTGACTCTCTGAAGGACAGTTTCAGACAGAAGGGATCGGATAAGGTCATGATATGCCTGTGTACCGTGGGGTTCCGCTCACATTCCAGAATTGGAAGGAAGCCCTGTGTTTGGCTAGTGAAGCCACTACCATATACCATCGAAGTTTTTGTCAGTCTCCGCTTGTAGACGTATTCAGGAAAGCCCAGTTGAGTGACGCGCAAAATCACAAGACATAAATTGTGGATTCTTGAGATTTATCAAAAGATGCGGTACTACATGTATAAAATACGTAATAAAAGGAGTACAAACCTCAAATTATGGGGGTTTTCGTCTAAACTGTTGCCCGAAGTAGTGCAAGTCCAAAGAAAGCCCGGAGAAGATGGCAAATCGGTCTTAGTTTGTCTGGGTACAACACGCGGTAACGCGAAATGGTCAAAAAGCGCGCATAAAGAATGGCCGACCAAACTGGTCTGACAAGTCAATGGTTAAAGTTCATGAGGGAGTAAAAAATGCGTATCGAATCCATGAGATAGACGCGATAAACAGCAGCAGACAAGGGAAGAGTTTGATCGGGGGAAAGGAAGTACACCGCTCAGCTTGTCTCAATGAGTGTTTGAAGGTGTATGCCTCTCTGTGGTTAATGGGGAAGAGTTTATCGGGGGAAAGGAAGTACACCGCTCAGCTTGTCTCAATGAGTGTTTGAAGGTGTATGCCTCTCTGTGGTTAATGGTAGGCTAGATCCAATTCCCAGTCCCTCATGCTTCTGTCAGTGATGATGAGGGTGTTGAAGAGTTCCAAGAATCCGCATGATCTGTCCCTTCGGAACCTGAGGGTTTAGTGTCTCAAGCTGTCTGATCCTTTCATTTCCTGATCCTATCCACCACTTACGCACAAGGCGACAAATTGACAGTGTATCCTGTCTGCAAGGGAGACCACACTGTTTCATGAAATCGAATCCAAATTTGCATTTGTCTTGGCGTGACCGATGAAAGAACTCACTTGATGCGACACTAAATCACTGAATCGGAATACAAATTTTATACACCAACACAGTCAACAAGGCATGTGAGAAGAACACACGTACGGTGAAATTGGAAATAGTTTAGAGGAGCCATTTTCGTTAATCCAACTTAGGGGGGCCTGTTTTCAGACGGTTCTATTCATATGCTGGTGCAGTCTCACATGACCAGACGTTAACTCACATTATAGTGCTTCAGGTTCGGAGTTCACATGTGGCGTTTGTTTCTTTTCCGTGAAATCTTTTGTGACACTCTCTAGAATAGGTTATCTAAATTCTTTTGTTCCATCTAGAGGAACATTGTGGCTTTCCACATAAATCCCGCCAAATTCATCAGTTTTTTTGGATAGTTTCCAAAGTCACCGTGCTATGACACCCTGAGCGATCGGTTTTTAATCTTGGTGGTACGGTAGCGAAACATCAATGCTGAACACCGGGATGTTGTAGGTGATGATGGTGCTGGTAAAAAAGCCGTTCAGCTGTAACACCCTTCCGGCGCCTAGCTGCCATGCCATCCGAAGGAAGCATGAGTGATGGGTTTCCACCAGACTACCCAAGTCTTGACATGGGAAGTCGAGAGGCACGGACCTTCCGGTCAGTAAATTCGTGCACTTACCACTTGAGCCATCGTGTTGGTGGGGCCTCATTGTACAATATACGTTTAAATCTTATTCATTCTCAGTGTCAACATCTCCAATGAGGTCAGTCTTCAAAATCGCGTTAGGAAAAGAAAAATGGAACTGTACTCTGTTTACTGGTTCTATCCTTAATTTTGACAAACACGACTACTCGGATTATATTACTTCCCTCACGAGACCTCTGTTGGTCAAAATATGTCCCGCGATCGATGGATTTGGACCCCGAATAACTAATCTATTTCTAGATGAGTGCTGTTTATTTATCTTCATCAGATGTGTTAGGAGGTCGGAGCGAGATGGCTCAGTGGTTAGAGCGCGAATTCACTGACCGGAAGGTCCGTGGTTCGAACCCGACCTCTGCCTCTCGACTTCCC
>NW_008751761.1:207110-211755 GCF_000715545.1 Opisthorchis viverrini
TTCACTGACAGGACGATTCCCCATCACTGTTGAAATGTGATCAGTCATTCATCGGGGGAGAGCTACCGGAAATTCGAGTTCGAACAGAACACAGAAACCCGGGGGTTCTTAACACGAATAAAATAATTCCTCTAGCTCCCGATTCTCACAAAAACGAGGCAAGCACGATCAATCAGGCGATTTCAATCATGTGAGAATGACCAACTCTTGGAAGGCAACGAAGTTAAGCGAATCTTACAACTCTCCTGTGCAGTCATAGGTTCACATCAGAAAAGCCATAAGGAGCAGCGGTTTCCTCTGAAAAACTTGAGCTTGCTCAGTCCTACCCGACTGGTTAAAATGTAAATCGACGAAGCTTGAATTCCATTAACCGGACAATCATTGCTTTAGGTTTCCTCAGAATGACGTTCTTCACAAGCAACCTTGTTCTGCTCTTACCTTTGCAGCTCGATCGTTTTTGTCGTCTCTATTTGGAGCAGACTTTGCAAGATTGTCAAAATGAAGACATGCGAATGCTCGTGATGAACCGTTTAGAAGGTCAAAAGCGTTTGCATTCGAAAACCCACCTTGCCTTGTCTCAGGTGAGTATACGAGTTCTTTCCTAAACACATCAGTTTTGATTGTACAAGTGAGAAAAATCTGTGGAGCACCACTGCACAACTGGTTTTTCCTTGTTCGGAGTAGTCTTCAGTAGTGTACATCTCACGAAAATCCAGGGAGTTTTTAAGCGGCCAACTTAACCGTTTGACAATGAGTGGTTGATCATCAGTGTGCACCCTAACAGGACATGGCACCATTCATCCTTCAAGCACGGAATCCACACCACGTGATCACGTGTTCCTACAATGACGATGATTCCAAAGTGATTGGCCTGTTAACGTATACTTGCTTCACTTACACAAGACGGAATCTCCGTATCTGCCGGAAGATCGAGGCACAGTGTCCTGAAAATCGACGAGCTTATTAGTATCATGGCATCGTGTGCACTCTATGTATAGTCATCCATTCACTCAAGCGCGCGAAAAGCGACTTCTGTACCTTAAAATATAGGTTGTGAATATCGGCCTACCAGGCTATAGGTATGCGAAAATAGCACGATACCTTCAGCAGTTCTGGCAAGAGGAAAAGAATATTTTGTCGAATTTGTAGAAAGCAGACTAGAAGCTTTGATAAACGGAACTAGCAAATTTTTTGTTTCACAGACACCCAGGAGCAACGTGGAGATGTATAGTGGTCCAACAAGTTCACTAGTTTTTTTTTCAATTCGTGACTTGTCAACTCAGAATGTTGACCTCAGGCATCTAATTTAGTAAAGTGACTTATGCCTTAGCTTATATGGTTCGGCCTACAGGCGAGAGATAACAAACTACGTTTTATGAAGGAAACTACCCACAAGGTTGCTTAAAACTCTTCGACAGCCCACGACCGGTTTCGCCCTTCTTGGGGCTCATCAGGTAGGCGTAGTCTCCGAGTTTCCATCAACCTTATGATCTACTTGAACCTAGATTAGACTGTTTTCGAGCAATACACTCATTTGCAAATCGATTTGGTTTTCACGGGAGACTCAACTGAATCTCTCGTTTATGATGTTCTACAACTGAATGTGCTGCACACAGGCCGCCTCATGTTTCAGTTGGTGCGACATTCGAGATATCGCAGTATATTTTCATAAAGGAAACTACTTGCGAGGTTGCTGAAAACTGATGGAAACTCCGGACCTGCGCCTACTGATGAGCCCCGTAACAATACAAAAGAAATGACTACAGGCGAGTGATGAAATCACCATGTGCTGCAGTTCTGCCAAGCTTTCTAGAATTTTTGTCACAAAACATTCACGGAATAACTTACTGCACTTCTAACAAGTACCGCTATGCTCGACGCTTTTCTACTGCTGCTTCAAATCAAGTTTGGTACCCAGAAAGTTTGCGTTCTCTCACACCCGCATAGTCTACAGGATCTTGCTTGGATGGTGATCCCTCACAAAACGAAGGCACTGTTGCTAGACTGCCCATTTTATAACTTGTGAAGGCTTTCAGTTCAGTTTCAATGAGTGCGCCAGTTTTGGGGGGTGAAGTACCGGTTGCTAGCAAGACCATGAGGCATACTAGGTACAAGAACTGCCATAAAGTCAAATTTATACAACCAGGCGGCCCAGGTCCCAACGCACTTTATCTCGAAATGAATCTCATGCCACCTGGATTAAGGGCGTTTCTGTTTCGAAGGGAACTCCAAATTGGTGGAGAGAAGACAAAAGTATAGTCACTGCACCTCTATGGAAGAACTTAGCTCCATTGATTGTATACACTGTTACTTGCATAGCAATAGAATTGAATTGTTACCGACACCTTAATGGGTACATCCAGACATTGGAATCTCGGTCCTGCAACTCGCCACCGTAAGTAAACGGAAATGTAGGAGTTGCTCAGCAGGACAAACTACTCACAAGACTTCTGGAAGCTCTTCAACAACCCCAGACTGTTCTGCCCGTCTGCTCCGAGTTAGTCAGGTAGGCACAGTTTTCGAATGGCCGTTAACTGCATATTCCAGTTGGCACGATATTCATCAGTGAAGCATCGGTGTTGAACACTGATGTCATGCTGTCGATGATGATGATGATATTCGGGAATTTGCGCCTGTCTTAGATGAGTTTTTTAAGCGCCCAGTAAATTTATTCGCTGAAACTTTACAAAACGAGGACTCCTCGACTGACTGCCGAACAATGCAAGGTGTTTTTTTGAAATCTGAAACTTGTTCCGCCTGGCCAGGGTAATCTGCACCCACAGATAGTACAAAGGTGAGCAATTCTCCGTCCTCAAAAGTGAGTGTGTGGCCGCTCTGGACTGAAAAAGGGAATCTTTGGTCAGATTGTTCCTGAATTATCTAGCTTACTAATTCCATTATCGAGATATTGATTTGCAAACAACGCGCTTTCATCCCATTGATTGTTTGTATTTTCCCGTCAATACCACTGAGCTCAGCTATCGCAGTGAATGGAAACCTTGGAAAACCTCAGTAAAGGGGTACAGTAGTTTGAGTTGGGTTAGACGGTGTTTCTAGACAGCTTATTAATTTCTCTTATGTATTTCCGACAGCCTCACGCTAATAGAACTGAAAATATGAATGGATTGTGTTATATCTGCTGATTCGCCAGAAGGGAACATGCGAGTGCGAGAGCAAAAGTTACAACGGCCCCACGTTATTTAAAGGGGACTTTCTGACATTGATCCAGGCTGTCTGATAGGCGTTAGTGAACACTCATCAACATCGATCGTGCCTCTATGAAATGCCTGAACGCTGATCACATTCGGTCGTGCTTCTGTGGCGTGCAAGAACACTCATCAGCTTTTGCTGAATTGATTGAATGGTTGACTGGCCTGGATACTTGCCGGCTTTCCTGTTGAGATTTTGGTGGAGCAGTAGGTTTCGGGCGTTCTGAGGTTACTTTCAGGAATCAGAACTTCCTGAGAGATAGTGATTCATAGTATAGGTAGCCAAAATAGACTCATGATTGCTGCGAAATATGATAAGCAAGCAGTGATACAGGACACCCAGGTGTCTGTCATATGTTGAAATATAGAAGACAGAAATGTCGAGCTTCATCTCTGAGACACTGAGGTTCCCTGTGCAAAAGTCGTTCCCATCACGTACACTTTCTATGATTTTTTAAATTGACTTTCTCCATTTCGTCTTTTTTCTATTCCCCCATAGTTGCCCAAAATAGCTCGGATGCAGTTAGAGGTGGAACACTATCAATGGTGTGTTGTATCTCCCACTGTTTCTGGTCTGGTGAGTAACACTCAGTTTTTCTCATTACTGCAGACCTATTTTTTTGTGCTTTATGTTTACGTATGATTTGACCTGTTCCTTTAGGAGCTCCGAAATTATTTGGAGGGGGGGCGTACATGACCCTTGAATCCCCAAGGAACTTCAAGCTCGCAACCCCGTGGTAATTGGTTTAACGCCGTACCAAATCGCTACCAGTGTAACGGTGATACTACTGATGGGGAGGCGCGCGAGTAGTATGTTTTCTCCTTGTAAAGTCGCTTTGCGTCTCTTGAAAAGGGAGATCTGTTGCGGAATTTGTGGAGTCGCTTTGTAGCATTTGATTGGATTTGAGCAACAGTCAATGAATATTCATGAAAGTTTAAGCAGACGCGTTCAAGAGAAAATGGATGTTCAGTTTTTGTAAACAAGATGCATATGAGAGTTTTGCTTCCTTGTTCAATAGTCTGTAACCGGTTAGTTGGCATTTTCCAATGAATAACTGCGCAGCGAAGGCCTTCTTTCTTTCACCAGTAAACGCTTAGTACCGTGTGTAAATGGCCTTGCAAACTGATGAAATTCTGCCGCCAACTAGGCCAACCATCTTCATCGAACTTCACTCTGCCCTTGACTCCGTGGACCATGAAACTCATGGAGAAAAAGATATCGACAATAAGGTGTTCTCAGCGGACTCACCAGGCTCCTTTGGCTGTACCATGTTTGGATTAGATCCAGATCTACATCGAAGTCACCAGGACGTAATGTGGACCCTGGAGTTCGGCAGTAGCCCCAGTGCTATTCAATATCACTAGAAACTGGATCATGTACCCGGAATAAACGATCTTCTGATGTAAATAGCCTGGTGACAGCAATTCGTCAACAT
>NW_008751761.1:213355-237725 GCF_000715545.1 Opisthorchis viverrini
TCGCACACATTAATCCACGTGTTGAGTTTTGATTGTCGATTCAGTCCACTTTGTCTTGAAGTCAAACGTACCAGTGAATGCATTGGATCTTGATAGAGTGGGTGCAAATGTTGAGGAGAAAACGTTGTTTTAGACCGTCCCCCCAAGACTTATGGGGCTCCGTGTCAACCAGGATCCACCGCTACCGACCAGGATAGAATAGATGAGGAGAAATGATCTTTTTGATTTCTTCGGGTTACTTGGAAACGGTGATAAAATCTGAGCAGTCCACTTGTTTCTAAGTCATGAGTTTCCAAGCTGATTAGAGCGGAACCGACAATGAAGGTGTCCAAAGAACTATGCTCCCATGTGTCATCGGTCATCGGTCATCTCCAGTTTTACCATTTATCAGCTCGAACGAAATTCCCACCCTAGGATACTTTTTTTTAGCAAAATACACTCATTTGCAAACTAATTCAGTTTTGCTGGAGGCTCACCTAGAATCCAGGTGAATCTCTGGGTTTTGATGTATCCAGGCAACTGAATGTGCTACACCCGGCCGCCTCATGTTTCAGTCGCTTCGATTTTCGAGATATCGCGATACATGTATATATTTGTAATGCACTGCTCGTAAGGTTACTGAAAACTCTTCGACAGCCTAGGACCAGAAACTTAAAAACCGAGAGATTCAGCTGGGTTCCATGTGAGTCTCTCGCAAAACCAAATTCGTTTGCAAATGAGTGTGGTTCGCTAAGTTCGTGCAATTTTGTTTCAAGTAGAACATAAGGTTGACGGAACCCCGGGGTCTGCGCCTACCTGATGAGCCCCAAAAAAGGCGAAACTGGTCGTGGGCTGTCGACGAATTTTCAGCAACCTTATGAGTAGTGCCGCACTCTCGAGGTGGGTGAACTAAAGAAGTGTTCTCGATAAAATTCTAATTTCCGGATAATCGACCGTGGTTGTTCTACTGCTATGCCGTAAACAGTGCATACACCGCAAATAAACGTGCAGGAGTCCAAATTTGTTCTAATCCCGCCTTGGTGGCCAACTGAGGTCAACTTTTCGTCATCCACCACCGTCGTCATTCCCAACTAGAGAATGCCAGCTGCTGCCGCCTGATGCTCCAGTGCCGAAAGCTAAACTAGGTGGGATCAAATACTACCTTAGTCGAACGTTTGAGTCACTCGAGTCTTCTGCGGGTAACGCCCATCTCAACGGCTGTTTTGAATGAATGACCTTTCTCTGAGGAAGGGACGTTTCTCGCTTAGCTAATCGCCTCCCTGTAATTTCAGCCACCCAAGTCGTTGACGAATAAAAATTTGCGGCATTTGCAACCCTTTTCTCTCTCCTCATCATCCCACGCTATCCTATCGATTAAGCTTATTGACAGGGTTAACCATGTGATCAATAAAAACCCGGGAATGATTTAGTGGCAACAGAGGTGAATAAGTTCGGTTTATTTGATTTTATTGATTTTATTGAACTTTGTGGTTTGTACTATATTTCATGTTCCCTTGCATGTGTTTAGCTCCCAGGAAAGATCAAACCCCGATCACTCCTGAATGTCTCCACGCTGCTTCAATGTACAACTTCCCAGCTGAAACTTATCAGCAATGATTTACATGAAGTAATCGGGGGTAAGCCATTTTTCTTAATCGCTTTAACAGTAATTGTGTTAAAAAATTTGCAATGATACTCGGGAGACGGACAGAACAGTGGCTTTGTTACGAGGCAAGTTCGTGTGACTTACAAACTGGAGGTAACCCAGTATCTCTTAGACTAATTGAAATCAGATTCTTGCACCCTTCAGCATCTGATCTCGAACTAACTTTCACGAGCGACAATTCGAATTGGTGAAACGTCGGAGTAGCTTACTTCTGCGTATTTATCTAACTGTATATGATGGATTATGTAAGAGGGCTTAGTTTCTTCTCTGAACTCAAATTCGGAGCGCTGTTAAATCACCGTCGGTTGAATGATCTCTTACTGATTACAACTTGATGCAATCCTTAGGCATTTTACACTTTCGTTAGTCTCCACTTGATTGTCCACTCGAAATCCCTTGGCCTCTTCGTACTACATTTTGGTTCTTATGCTAGAAATCTGCTTTGTCCAGCCTCAATCCAACAGAGCACCTCTTACCCGCGAAAAGAAGGTGCTTCTGAGAGAAGCGTGAAATTGCATGACCTTGAAATCGCCTTCATTGAAGGAGATAATATATCTTCTGAAATGAGTGTCTCTGACTAAAAGATGACTTGGTCACACAAGTTAAAAGGTAGTCATTCAACTAAGTGTAAAAGTGGAACGGTTTCGTGATCGGTTAGTTTGTGGGATGACGGCTAAATTGCTGGAAAGTTTTTCGTTCAGCCAGTGATGATGAGTGATTAAATGCCCGTAGTTTCAGTTGATCCGCAATGAAGAACTTTCCAGGCTTTTCGAATCCTTGAACAGTATTATCACTTTGAAAATAAAGGAGATACAAGCAAGTTCTTCTGTGCACAAAATAGTCGCGTGTTACACATGAAGACCGTAATCTTGAGTGATTCAGTCCAGTGCCAGGTTACCCTCGATTAAGGTCGAGGACCGGTCATTTCGGAGTGGAACTAAAAGCTCCCTTACGAAGCTAAAACAAGAAGTAAGATGATTGGATAAAAAATTATGCATTCACGTTAAACGTTACTTTTAGTAAAACCCATGGGAATAACATTACCAAACCAAGCGGTAACAGTGCATCTGTTTCCTCGTTTCCTCAGGTGCTACTTCAGAATCTCACCATAGATTGTGCTCACCCTGGTGTAAATAGGCTTGAGATTTTTTGCAATGCACTACTCGTAAGGTTGCTGAAAACGCCTCGACTACCGGTTTCGCCCTTCTTGGGGCCCAGCAGATAGGCGCAGTCCCCGGGTTTGCGTCAACCTTATGTTCTACTTGAAACCTAACTGCACAAACTTGGCGAAATACACTCATTTGCAAGCTAATTTGGTTTTGAGATTTGGGCTTGAGCTTATACGATGCTTCGGACATCCAAATTTAGCGCAAACTGGGAGAGAACGGTGTCTAAACGTACTCTACGCTGAAAGCCCTAGCACAATTTTCGCTCACCCTTTCGTCGATATCATGCTTGACCTGACAATAATCTGAAATTGGGTTTTGTCAGCTGAGTGCATTAGAACCTTTGATTTAGCACAGCTACTCATCGACTGCAATCCACAATTACGTCATCTAACTCGTCGGTGCTTAGTTCTGGGGCGAGAATTCCTTATCAGCAATCCGAGCAGACAAGAGGTGACCGTGTTCCCCAAGATAGGCCTCTATCCTAGCTATACAGGTTAGCTCTGTTCCACCGGCGAGAAAAAACGTACTTTCGAGATCACTATTTTTCCGGGTTGTAAGGAAACCAGCTGAACAAACCCTATCTGCTCAATCCACCTTCCCACCTCAGTGTGGCCCATATCTCTTGATTGCGATGAGCACACTGTTGCCGTCAGCCAAACGTGACACTATTTCACTGCTTCACTATTTGTATCCTGCATCACACGCACTGTGGACTCACAAAAACTTTATAACGTTTGTTTGAAATGTCCTCTGTAGAACAACGTTGTCATGCAAAAATATTTTGATCAGGACACACTAGTCACTAGGAGCGCTTCCTTCAAACACAGAGGAAACCATTTGTTTCTCCTGTGGGTAATCCCTCTTCACAGAGAGCTTTACACGAAATTTCATCCGATAGATGCGCCCTTAGGAAGTGACCTCTACTTTCATGGCCATCCGATAAGAGGATTACTGTATCTGGTCCCAATGATAAACAGCTGTTCGATTTTAACGGTGATTATCCAAAAAAAGATCGCCAATGTTTCAACGCAACCACTGCTTTTCCCAGTCACCTGTCTTCCTATCTGAGTAAGCGAGGAAAAGGTTAATTTGATGAAATTTTGCTTTAAAAATCACCAGTGCTCTATGAAACGAACACCTAAATCACAGTATGCTTCTGTGAAGTTAATCCGGTATTTCCACTGAGCGAAACACATAAGCGATTTGAACTGAACACGAATCTATTCTAGAACTAAATTAGAACTATTCGGATTACCATCCATCCTGAATCGATTTGAAAGCTTGAATTCAGTCCAACCAAGCTTCACGTGACCGCATCCTGGCGGCTTGTCTCAAGTCAGTACCGGAGTTTGAGAAATTCGTGTCAGACCAACAGGATGTGCTACTTACTCGTTGAGTTCTATTTCCGGCCCGAGGTTCATCACGAGAATGCATTGCAGTTTGTATGAGAACTCGTGGATCGATATATGCTAATCGTCACTCTCAAGCTGAATGGCATTTGAAAATGCGAATTGTCAGTTGCAAGCATTAACGTTTTTGGTCGCGCAGAGATGTTAGAGTGCGTTCCAGATTACACAAATACTCAGTGATCTTCGTCTTGACTATATCTACAGAAAGTGAGATGTTCTACAACTGTGTGAAATATTCGTTTCCATCCAACAAGTTCGTGTCAAGCGTGCGCTTTCACATGTTCGGCGAAGAGTGATGTAAACTCTCGGTCGTGTCCTTCTTTTCGGCATCGGCGTTAAATTGGACGATAGTGTAGGATTTTGACATGGCAATGAATGGTTCTTTATTCAAAAAGAAATATCGGATGCGTACTGTGAAGTTGCCTGTCTTCTAGAAATAGATTATCTTCGTTATAGTCCTGATCGGCGAATAGAAAATAAAAAAAACAACGCCGATGGGGAGGGTGGTATTACACCGAGTAATTTATTCTCAAAGATGAGGGGCAAGTTCTCTCAGGCAAGTGTCGCAGCAGTGATGGAGGATCCCAACGGTCTCCTGTAAATACATCCGACAATAACAGTTTATTCTCATCAGCTTCTGAGACTGTGCTGTCCCAGACAGCACGTTTCGTGCAGTGTTGGTGGTCTGTAAGTGAACAAGCACAAAGAATGCAGCATACCTCTGTTCTGCCACATAGAGGCTGGTGTAGAAATTGTTTTGAAACTTAAAACTCCTCAACACAATGTGTGTGTGGACTGTGTTGCATAACAACCGGCCTGTTCTCCGTGACACACAGTGTGGTGTGTGTGGGGGGTGGACGTGTTGCATAACAACCGGCCTGTTCTCCGTGACTATCATTTGCTGAAAGCAAAATGAAACCCAAGTTAGAGACAAAGCAGCTACCCTTAACAAAGAGGCTGTGTTGAAAGAAATCGAAACTAAGTAGCCGTTCTATTTTGATTCGGTGCGTTTAGGAGCAAGGATATATTTTAAACGGCAAATCGCAACTGTTCGTCTTTTAGTCTTCAGTGTGACCCCCCGATGCCCGTCCTTAAAATTTGGGGACAGTAACGCCCGGTGGACAGAAGGGGAGAGCAGTAGCGCTCGCTCAATAATACGAAGGTGCTGGCATCTGAAAAAACAGAACTGAAAAGGTGACAGAGTAGAGAGTAGGTTATCTAGTCCAGTAGGGTTCACTGAAAACAGTTCCGCTAAGTTTTACCTTTCAACACACATCAATACATGGGTTGTTTTGAACACTACCACCCCGCCATCCTATTTCAAATTCAAATTAATTTCGCGGTTCAAAATGGTGAGATCGTGTCCAATCGAATCTGTGAAAAACTTCAGGAACTATCAATCTGTGCACATAAAACGGTCTGTTTGGGGACCAGTGTTTCTGTAAAACTCCAAAAGAAGGGTGTTGCGGTTCCTAAACCCCAGGTCAAATGTTATTAATGAGTTCCCCGCACTTGCCTGTTGTGTTTCAGTACCTGTTTATTTTTTCCGTGCCCTACTCGCATGTTTTTCAATGAAAACGTCTGAAGTGTTCTTCTCTGAGCGAGAAGTTGTCTACCCTGATTCAATATCCGATCATATAGTGTGTCTCGCCCATTTACATCTCAAATTTTCAACTCATGTTATTGATTTTTAACGCTTATTGATTAGGTGGCTATTCACGACCTTGGCAATTGGCAGTTTGAACATATTATCAACATTGATTTTTAAGTTCTCTATGGATTATTTACTGTGCAATACGGTTGACCAGAGCGTCCTAACTAGTACCATCATTCAGCTTGAGCAAAATGTGTTCTTAATTGTATGATCATCATTTTCTATCGGTTATCAGTCAAGACTTCAGTCAGTTTTAGTCCATGCTTTGCTCTCCCGGTAAGCGCTCAATCCGGTGACCGCCCGAAACCGTTTTCCGCTCGAAAGCACGCTCTTTCAACCTTATAAAGGCAAGGTTCATGTTTCATCATCGACAACATGAAATTAGTGTTCAACACCGATGCTTCACCGCCGTAAGTGCTGTCGGATGCTGTCGAACGCAAGAGACACTGACCCATAGAAACCGGAGTGCTTCAAAATCCTCGACATAGAGAAAGCAAATGGTCTAGACCGGATTTAGGACAGGAGTTTCTGAGAAAAGGATATGAAGCCCGGTTGTTAGTCAATTTCCGTACTACCGCGTAAACAAGAGATCACGAAACAAAGATTTATTGATGAGTTCCTCTTCGATTGGGAACCACGCAGGTGTGTTATCGATCGCTTCCACTCATGCCTGTGATCGGGTTAAAGTATCATACATGCTTACTTTGGTGTCAGTATCAAAACGAAGGCACTATCTTTTTAGTGGTGTGGAATTTGGATTGGTGAGACAAGATAGTATCACTGTTTTCACAAGGAGTGATTTGGCAGGAGTGTTCCGGTGATCTGTGTCGATCAGGAGGGCGGCGATAACCTTTGTTACAAACAAAAGGATACGTGCTCCTTGATTTTCCGGGCTACCCGACCCCATTACAAATAAATGAATACATGAGCATAGAGCAATCGTGAACCAGCACTTGTTTCACTGCTGAAGTGAAATTCCAGCTGTGCTGTGAGTTCACCTAAGACGAGCTCATAAATTGTACAAGGATAGTCTGTTGTGGTTATCATTTTTGCCGCAAGTTTTCATCATTTTTAAGACTTTGAATTCGCAAGACTACTCAGGCCTAATTTTCTTCGTTAACAGATCTCAGTAGAATGCTCGTGGACGAGTTGACGCAAAGAGACGAACTGCATTTGGAACAAGGCGCACGGTGCATCGAATTGGATGACCTTGCAGCGTAAGTTTTGAGCCCTTTCAGTCTGACAAAAACAAATGTAACGTGAAATTTCGCTAAGGCGATGTAGTATCGTTATCTTGTTATCGCGATAAGGTTCCTTATGGATTGTTATTCTTCATCAGTTTATGTGAGCTGATTATCACAGTTACGTGTGATTTGTAATGCTCCATATTACATATACAGAGCTCGGGATAGTTCAGTGGCTAAGGTACAAACTTACTGACCCGAAATTCGAACCCAACCCTGCCTATTCGACTGTTCCTATCTAGACTTCGGCCGGCAAGACAGCCAAGTGGTTCGAGCGCGAATTTATTTACTGACTAGAAGGTCCATGGTTCGAACCCGACCTCTGCCTCTCGACTTCCCCTGTCTACGTCTGGGCAACCTGACAGTATCCCAGCTCTTCTGCTTCCTTCGAGTGGCATTGCATCTAGACGCTAAAAGGGTATTGGGGCTGGACAGTCATCACATACAGCGTTAAGCTCATTTGTCAAGCAAGTTCTCATACAGACATCCTTCAGAGCCAAATCGGTTCAGCGGTTAATCTGTTCCATCGCTTCATCCACCGCCTAGAAAAAAATTTTAAAATCCATGAGGTCTTTTATACATGCTTCTTGTACTTTTTCCCGAGAGAAAAAAACTGAAGAGTTCCACGCAGATACACTTATCATAGGGACACAGATGTGGTCTACATGTTTTTCAGAAGGGTTTAACACATCGCCTGTTTACGTCGACAGACATGCTCAAGATGAAGTGTGATCTAACCACATTTTAATTATCAACTAGATATAATTGATTGTGCAATAAATATTGACACTGTTGATGTAAAAAATGACACTCCCGGAAACCTAAGCCACAACCTTGGGTTTCGGCAACGTAGAAACCGTAAGATTTCTTGAATCGAACACCCCAACCATTAGATTTCCCTGCTTGGACGGTGTAGTAACAGTAGTCTTCTCAGCTTAGTTCTCGGTATGAGCCTCTTAAGCTAGCGTTCCCACCAAAAGTGAACAAGGTATATCAGCGCCCAAAACGAAGTCATGAACACTTGTACAGCGCTTCATATACATAGCGCTGGCGGCAACAACTTTCTGGAAATTCTGGCGCGTTCTGGAANTTCGGGTGGCATTGCGTCTAGACGCCAAAAGGGTGTTGGGGCTGGACAGTCATCACGTACAGCGTTAAGCTCATTTGTCAAGCAAGTTCTCATACGGTACAGATATCCTGCAGCGCAAAATCGGTTCAGCGGTTAATCTGTTCCAACGCTTCATCCACCACCTAGAAAAAAAGGAAGTTCAAAATCCATGAGGTCTTTTATACATGCTTTTTGTACTTTGTTCTGCGAGAATAGACTGAAAAGTTCAACGCAGTCGCACTTATCTATGGGACACTGTTGTGATATACATGTTTTTCTATGCAGAAGAGCGTAACGTCACACTTGTTTACTTCGACAGATGCTCAAGATGAAACGTGACCTCATCGTCATCATCCTTCGCTGATGATCTAACCACATTTCAATCGTCAGCTAGATATAATCGATTCTACAATGAATACTGACACTGTTGATGCAAAAGTGGCACTCCCGGAAACCTGAGCAACAACCTTGGGTTTCGGCAACTTAGAAACCGTAAGATTTCTTGAACGCAACCATTTAAATTCCCATACTTGGACGGTGTGGTAACGGTATTTTTCCTAGCTTATTTCTTGGCATGAGCCCCCCAAGCTAGCGTGCGCACCAAAAGTGTACAAGGTATGTTAACGCCCAAAACGAAGTGAGGAACAGTTGTACAGCGCTTCATATATATAGCGCTGGCGGCGATAACTTTCTGGAAATTCTGACGCGTTCTGGATGCGCTGTTGGCAACCGGTATCTGGCCAATACTGGGTCATGATTGGCTGTTGGGTCCAGACTTTCGACAAATCAGATCTCAGCTTGATGCCGGACCGGCAAGCGTCCCGAATATTTGGCCAATCTTGCGTGAAATAGGCTTCTCGGCCATAG
This sequence comes from Opisthorchis viverrini, assembly GCF_000715545.1. NCBI lineage: Eukaryota > Metazoa > Platyhelminthes > Trematoda > Opisthorchiida > Opisthorchiidae > Opisthorchis > Opisthorchis viverrini. Next base: position 222,452 of record NW_008751761.1, read on the forward strand.
CAGCATCTGACTGCGAGCGGTAAAACGGGATCAGTGTGGAATTCCATCTAACAGACGGCGACGTTGTTTTCATCGATCTTATCAAACTGAGATGTCCATAAGCATCGTTATCAGCCCCTCTCATTCATGATGACAACCTGACGAGCGCTTTGCTTTCATGAGAAAATTAGGTGGAGATACAATGATACACGTTCAAGCCGCGTAACTGACGAGATTCTGGCATCACCGATAGTGCATATCGATATTAAAAAACTGGACACGTGTATGGTTTGATCAACGATGGACCACCTTATGAACCAGTTAGATCAGTCCTTCATCCCCGAACCTAGTCAGGGTACTCGATATGAGTATATTTGTCTGATGGTGAACAACCGTCAATAATTCCCTGAACGCTAACACTTTCGAGTTAGGGCTGAGTAGCAGGCTTCCAAATAAGGTGATGTGATCAAGCAACCCCCGGAAGGCTTGATTATACCTGGAACCCAATGAGCTTGGTTCTAATAACCTGACGATTGTTCATTCAGGCTCAAAATTGAATACTGACCTCCTATTGAAGCCATCGGTTATCGAGTTCGCCCAAAAAAATCTATCTGGAGTCTTTGTCCGTGATACTAACCCGAACATGTTAGCATCGGGCACAATAACAACACATGCTAAAAGGAACTAAGTATTCCNGCACAATAAGAACACATGCTAAAAGGAACTAAGTATTCCAGTTAGCTTACACTGGAAGTAGCAACATCGATCTCACTGGCCCATATATTGATTAGCGGCGCTCACGATTTAAAATTTAACATTCGAATTTGACAGTGTGTCATCGCCGGGCAGACTGAGTTCTTGTCACATGACAGGACACCAGAAGAAGTCAGCCAATCTCATGCTGTCTGAATCACATGCACAGCGATTGGTGAATAAAACTATTGTACTGACAGACTAGCCTGCAGATCAGTTCCTGAAAGATGCCTCCATAAATATTGAAGAATATTTCCGGAAATGCACCTGCGTGAACATCCTGGCGTACTATTGTCAGGGCGCGCCCAGACAGGAAAAAAGCACATGTGCAGAGAGTGACGCATCCCCAAGGTCACCATCGGTACGACACGTCCGGAAAGTAGGTGAGTTGGCGGCTCTCACCAAACGGGTTAGCAACACACGACCAGCGTAGTGGGCCTGAGAATGTTCACGACCGGAACACCACCATTGGCTGTACGGAGCGAACAAGTGAACGACCATATTTGGCCAATTAGTCATCCTATATATTTACGCAGACGCTCTGTATGTTTTGTCCTGGCAATACAGCCGTGCCCCCAGTTCTCTTTCTTCTCCCTATCGCGTAGTCTGGCAGGCTCAGTGCAGGCGCACAATACAACAACTATCGACACTGTTGGAAGACTCACGTACAAGCAAGCTTGTGTTAGACTTCTTCCAGGTACGTTTCTTAACCGGACCTTCTCACATTGCCTTTCCTCCGACTGATGACGAAACATAAAATAGCTTGCCATTTTTCGGGGGGTGATAGTCTTCAGTCATCGGCCAACTAGGGCGCTCTCAACATCGGGCAGGAGGTCTTATGGGAACCAATCATATCTTAGTTGACATTGTTGTCAATCAGTTTTACTGTCACTGGTTTCCCTAGAGGCTTTTTGTGGTTTTTTCTTCCTTATAGTGGGAGTCGAACTGTTAGCATACATGACGTTCGCTTTGTGAACAAACTAGAAAAAAGCGTCATATTTATCATCACAACCGTTTCTGTTTCCTCTTCCCACAGCTACTTCAAAGATCTGTGCATCCGCGCTTCGATTCGCCAGTTCCGGCGTAAAATTAGCGCCGGCAATCCCGATCCAACCCGAAGTTCAATGCCCACTTGTCTGCCGACACATTATCTCCATATTCCAGAGGCTAATGGGGCCAAATCCGTTGACCCCATGTTCACAACTTTGGTTGAAGTCAGAGACAAGAAAAGTAGCGTTGGCCAGCGGCTCATTTCCACTTTGTTTGGTCGGAGAACTACTCGATGATGCGCGTGACGGACAATCCACTTCTGGCTCTGTCATTTTCAACGATAACAGTCCTGCTACAGAGCCCCGCAGAGCTATGCCACATGTGTGCACATACGTGCACAAAACTGCGAAAAATCAACCTGAATTTGTCACTTCAGGTTCTCCCATGGTTCATGGAGTCTTGTGTACATTATTTCCGCTATTATATCTAAATCTGATCTTTGAAAGTGTATTCAGTCCTTGATCGCAGTGTGTGGTCGGAGCTGAGGAGGCGAGCCACACCCCTTCTATCTAAGAGTGGTGACAGCTCCACACCGTTGTGAGATTTGAACCGGCTTCTGAGACACTGGCCTCTAGTACTCAACAAAGACCACTCTGAACATATCAGGAGTTTGCCTGTAGAAAGGATAAGAACGCGAAGTTTTCACCATGAACTGTCATGCATTCTGACGTCACCTGCCCAACCATAGGGGGGCAGAACCGCTCCCCCAAAGTGACTGGAAATCTAATCATATCACTCCTCTCTGTACTGCAACAGTGCAGAGGATAAGAACGCGAAGTTTTCACCATGAACTGTCATGCATTCTGACGTCACCTGCCCAACCATAGGGGGGCAGAACCGCTCCCCCAAAGTGACTGGAAATCTAATCATATCACTCCTCTCTGTACTGCAGAAAACCAGTGCAGTTACCCTCTCCCGTACCGCGCAGACGAACGAGACTAGTTGCAGTTACTTCGTTGTACACACCCACGAAGTTCACCCAAGCCCAGAAGAGTCGGCGTGTCACAATCGGTCTCTTCTAAAGACTGGTATCTTAAAGAGGGTAGTGCACCTTCGAATGAGAGAACCGACCAAGAGCGATCTCCTCAGATAGGGAGTTTAAAAGCGAAATTCGATTTTGGTAGCCAGCTGAAGGTTGTCTGTTCCTCTACCACTTTTCGGCTAAGAGATACACACGAGATTGGAAAGCAACAGCAATCTGAATGTACTTTAAACACTGTAGGTATTTTTATTGCGTGTACCTGCCGACACACCCCTTGAAGAGACTTTGGGAATTTTTCAATTGAGTAAAACGAACCTAATCTGAAAAGCTGAGAAGCACTGAACAGTTTCAGGTCGGCAACCTTCCGTCTAGTAGTCCGGCTACTCAACCGATCTGCGAATAGCGACTGATCATCGTCATCGCAAGTAACTCGCACTTGTATAGAATTTAGCACCAGTTGTCCTTCAAGCGCGCGATCCGCATCACGTGGTCACAACACATGTTGACTGACTCATGGAGTCAGACAACGTCTCAGATGGAGGTTTCACTCATCGGGTGAATTTTATTCTTCCTCTGAGATACTTTTTGTGAAGAATGAGCGGTCCTGTCTGAGTGTGAGCTAGTCCCATAGTTGATCATCCGCTGGTGGCCGAAAGGTTAGCTGGTCAGCCTGCTAGCTGAGAGATTGTCGGTTCGGGACCGTTTGAGTTCCTCTGAACTATGCATCGTTAATGATTCTCACCAAGACTATTGAGAGTAGTAGAGTTTTCCGCTTCTCAGCGCCGATTGGCTTCACTTACAGAATGAAACGGCCATTAAGGATATAGTGAGTGAGCTATAAAGGTGGCTGTTTTTGGTCCTTCAAGGAGCAGAAAATGCGTAAGAAGAGAGTAGGAGATTAGAAACAGGATGCTTTTGAGAAGTAAACGGACATTTCAGAACATCTGTGGCTAAGTTAGCCGCCCGTGCATTTGTCATCCATGGAGAGGGCACAAGAATGGCCGAACCAGTGGGGAAGTTTCTTAAAAGCAGGTTGACAAATGAGAAGTAGTTCGTGAACTTTTTTCATAAAGAAAACTACTCACAAGGTTGCTGGAAACTCTTCAACAGCCCACGACCGGTTTCGCCCTCCCAGTTCGGGTTCATCAGGTAGGCGCAGTCCGAGTTTCCGTCAACCTTATGATCTACTTGAACCCAAATTACACTGTTTTCGAGAAATATACTCATTTGCAAATCAATTTGGTTTTCACGAGAGACTTAACTAAATCTCTCGTTTACGATGTTCTACAACTGAATGTGTTGCACACAGGCCGCTTCACGTATCAGTTGGCACGATATTCGGGATATCGCAGTATATTTTCATAAAGGAAACTACTCACAAGGTTTGGTAAAAACTNACAAAACTATGATTGTAACCTCTGGAGATTGGCTTAACAAAGCCTTCGGAGTAGAATATCGTTCAGTGACGCCACAGCGTGCACATCAGCGTCAGACATTTCGTATAACCGAGTAGACTCAGAATATCTCACCTCTGGGTCGTCCCTTTCTGGAGGAACACCTATACACAACTAATTTCGCTTGGTCACATGGACACAAATCCTTCAATAGTGCGCACTTCCTAAAGAGACCAGTTTGGATCAAAATCGAAGTGCAGAGACTATAGCACAAATGGATTTCTGTTAATGTACAACCAGTACTGTTAAACCCGGCCTAAAATTGACAAATTAGGTCTGAATACTTAAGCAAGTAGAATATACAAGTAGCACTGTTTGAAAGCAAAAAAATGTTATGTTAAATTTTAAAATCTTGTCTTTCAAGATGTTGGTGAGATTAAAACGCTTTCGTATCCCACTGTGTTGGATACTACGTTTGGAATTAAATCGCTGCAAGTGTAACTTTACTCAAATCGAGAGTTTATGATCTTGTCGTAGAGCAGTGTGTTTTTCGGTGGTGTAAGAGCGCACAGTTTTCCGTGTCCTAACGTGATCAAGGAAAATGCTATGATTATACCTTATCAGTGCACTATTAGTACCTTAATCGAAACGTTTTCTATCAACCTTAGACCGCCAACAGGTCAGGAAGCGAAAATACGTATAAGAGGACCACGCACGACCTCTCACTCAAGCGAGGTTCTCCCTATAAACCTCAGTTATCGTTTTTAAGGTGGATTCTTAACAACGGATTTGTCCCAACCCTCCACCAATTTTTTAACATTCTGGAGTGGTAAAGTTGGTGATTGTTAGTCTCTATGATACTGACTTGTAGACCCGCGTTTTAACGTATTGTATTGCTGGGAAAATATACGAGTAGTGAGTTACTCCTTACTCGTAGGGCCATTGGTGCGGGTGTCAAGGAAACAACCCTCCTTAAATCAGACCACTTAGGTCGTTACCTATAAGTACAGTTTTCGTTCCAATGTCGAAACTTTTGTGCGTCTCACGAGAGTGGCGGCCCTTAGGATGTTCCCTCGCCGAAAGGACTACGCTAATCCATTAACTACTTTTTGATTGCCAGTAGTGCGAAATAAGTCACGAAAATTATAGGCTTTACAGGTGTTCAATAAGTCTAACTGCAACAAAAGCCTCTCTTTTATTGCATTTGCTTTATCCCTATCCCCAGGATCGTACTATGAAATCTATGAGCCGGTATTGCCGACTAGAAATCCGAAAACTGGAAGTTCCATCCAAAGTGGATCACATTCTTTTGAAACTGCGGAATGTCGGTATTACCGGCATTTTCTGGACCAAACGAAGCGAAATTTCTGGAGGTCATCTCCACTAAAGGTCTTCATCAGACCCACAGGAACTCTTGAAAAGGAGGCCAATTGAAAATAGGCTACCAACGGATGACCTCGTTTTCAGTAGTATAAGGTTAATGTGAATGTTTGAAGGAAAAATGCTATTACAGTCAGGTAAACTAGGCTCCCAAACGTCATTTCAGCTGATTTCGTCCCAAATAACATTTCCCTTTCAAGAACAAACGTCTGTAGAGTATACTGAACTGTCTCTTCCGCAAGAGATATATCCTCTCGAAGAAGATGAAAAGTATAAGGCGATTTCCTCATTTCGTCCATCTGGTTACCGAGAATATAGCGGTTTCTTTGGAGATTACCTTCCACATACGTTAGGGCTTGATTATTTTCATCATTTGAACCCCGCGTATGTGGAACTGGGGCATGATCGTGGGTAAAAAAATGTTCCCACTTGCTTGTGTTCGGAGCCTGTTTTCCGGGCTGAAAGATACGTTGTTCTCCTGGTTAGTTATAGTCAAATAAAGAGAACGTGGCGATGTGCTCGAAGATTACGGCAAAAGGGTGAATCTTGGTGGGACTTGGAGTAGTAATGAACCATTTCGCCTCATTATATGGGTCCCGTTGCATCACTACAGATTGCGACCAGATCACCTGTTTGGGAATGTAGACAATCTAACTCGATTCACATTCATAAATGGTGCAATCGAATGTCTGTTCGTAAGCTGCTATAAAATTTAATTGCCTTTTGTGACCGTTTGATGTGATATGTAGATGACTTGTAGATGGCATTGCTATTACGGTATCTCCTCCCGGGGAATAAGTTCACCAGAAGTTCCAGAAACGGGGAGTCTTAGTTGACCTTGGATGTGGAAGAATGTGGAGGGAAAATATGGTGTGATTATTTCTGTCAATAGAGCAGGCTCGCCTTCTTTATTTCTGTGTTTGATGCTTTTGCAAGTATTCTGCCAAAATGCTTCCTTTCGTAAGTAACCCCATCGGAATTTCGAGTCTTACCGCCGTTATATTTCGCTTTATCTCAAAATATTTTACCTCTTTTTTAAACCAATCGCAAAAGAGTATACCACGCCAGCCCCCCAAGGACATTTTGAAATGATGTTAGGAAGTTTCCCGAACGGGAGTGTTTTCTCTTGGGAATGCATATAGGTTTTTGCAACTGGGTTGCCAATATTCAAAAGTGCGTGTGTTTTTCTTCAAGTTAGACAACCACGAATTGATCTTTTTCTCCAGCCTCGGTTGGTTTTGTGTCTTGCCGAACGATCGTGCAACTCCGTATCGGTCCCTTGGCTTCCTGCTCTGCCCACTATGGTATATCAAAAGGAAGGATAACTCTGAACTGCCCCTTATGGAGACAAAGGGAAATCATTACAACCATATTTATAGGGCAATGACAGAATGTTCCACAAGGTCGAGCTGGAATCTCCGTGAGGGGGCGAGAAGCGTCGAGTCAAAGGTGCTCGATCCGGATTTGCTGGTATTCTGGCCAATCAGAGCATGCCTTCGTTTGATACGTGTCCTGCACGTGAAACATCCGTTCAAATGATGTGTTGTTCGGTTATTAGGGATGGTTGGCCTCCGGACAGTTGATGAGCATCCTCATGCATAAGCCATCTTCCTCTGTGACGAAAAGCCTTCGACATGCCGTTTATTTTCTGTGTGTCATTCGCAAAAGACATATACCATTGAACATTGTGTTCATTTCTGGTTTCTAAGGGATCAGGCCTCGGTTTTCCAGCAAAAGACGAAGCGGCCACCAGTAAACTGGTTATCAGCTGAAGTGTTTTGAAACTGGTCTTTTATACTCATCGAAGTGAGATCACTGAGACTGATAAAACTATCAACCAGACTTTTTAATGCACCGGAGCTGAGGTGTCTTGGTCTCGACAACCGAAGAATTTTTGTGACACGGCGGATCCGCATTATAGAAAACTCAAGGTGAGAAATCCGCGAATTACACTCATTTGCAAACAAATTTGGTTTGGCGAGAGGCCCACCTGGAACTCAGCTGAATCTCGCTTTTATGGTTTTTTTAAGCGACTGAATGTGCTGCACAACGCATGCTTCAGTTAGCACGATATTCGATATATCGCCATACATTGTGTAGACGTAATACACTACTCATAAGGTTGCTGAAAATCCATTGACAGCCCACGACCGGTTTCGCCCTTCCTGAGGCCCATCAGGTAGGCACAGTCCTCGAGTTTCCCTCAACCTTATGATCTACTTGAAACCAAATTGCACGAAATTAGTGAAATACACCACACGCATTTGCAAACTAATTTGGTTTTGCGAGAGACTCCACTGGAACCCAGCTAAATCTCTCCCTTTAAACTTCACGAAATACCGGTTGAAGGGCTCTCAGCAGCCTTGTGATAGGTTAGAAATAGTTCACTCTGGAGTGTCATCGGGGCGAAGATTATGTAAAATTGGTTGTCCACTCTGAGCCAAAAAGCTTGTTATTTCCCACCAAATACGAAGTATCCATAATGCATTTAAAAAAATCCAATCAACTGCTCTCAACCCCAGGTATTCCCCATCCCCATTTTTTTCTGTTTGTTCCTTTTCCCGGAAATCTTTTGTAGGTCGACCGATAGCGCTATTTACCCTCCACCATTGTTCCATTCACTTGAGTGACAAGCACAGGCTCAATTGAAACTGCTGAGTGTGCCCAAGTGACTCAGACAGTTTCGCACATTTATCGTCATTATGAATGTCACTCATCTCCTCGCCCGTCAAGGGAGTGGCTGTGCCGCTGTCAAGCTGACATCAGTGTTGACTTGATAGTGAGGCGTGGCCGGAGGATGTACATAGCATTCACGTTATTCTATCCACGCCCAGCTCGCGTTCGGGGAATGGCACTTCTTTGAAGTAAATCACGTTTCTCTTCTCGGTTTCCCTAGTGAAATTTCCCCATAAGGTATTTTCATGAAAAACAGCAGATTAGTGTTGTAGAAGAAAACGCGCCAAATAAGTGAAAGGTGCCATTCACAGGCATTCTTTTGAATGGAGGACTTAGTCAAAACGAAATTTTTTTTTGAAAAAATGGGGAAAACCTGAAGACTCAAGGGTGCTGTTTCATTTATGGACAGGCCTCAAAACCAGGATTTTTCGCATCCCCACTAGTCAGATTCTTTAGTTGTTCACCTAGGGCGAAAGTTCTAGTGCGAATTCAGGTTTCATCGTGTAAGAGCGGGTCAATCTGAGAAGCACTGTACGCCTGGAAACCGTCAACAGAACGAAACTCCGAGGGGGGGAGCTCGGACCTACGACCTCTTATTTTGGGCATTTAATCATTCAGCCATAAGGGCTGGTCAGCATTGTGGTTAGCTCGCGCCACTTAGATAGGATATAGCGCGATCCAGTTTCAATCACGGGATCGACTTTTCAGCATAGATTGGTCGAACATCACACGAGGAACCGCTCAACACGTGTGATCACGTGACATGGACTCCGTGATTGGAGGATGAGTAGCGCTTTATCCTGTGTAAGTGTGAGCTGACCAGCCGTTCCTGGACAGAAAGTGATGGGACTGAAAGTGCATGCAGTTCCATTAGACGATTCCCAATAAGGATGAAACAGCTGAAGAGTGCTACCCCGTTTCCCAGTATGGATTGACTTCACCTACAGAATAAAATTTCCAATAAAAAACGCCGTTTGTCTCAGGAGGAAGAAGGCATGGTCTCCTGAAGACCACATTTTTGTTATCAAACTTTGATCTGTGCAAGAGCTCCGTCTGTCTTTTCGTAACAGTCCGAAAGTAAGAATATCATTGATCTATTACCCGGTAACCTCTGGTGCAAAAATAACCTCGTTCCCTTCGGTTTTTACAAATCTTATTCGAAAAAACCGAGGACAATTAAGCCCGAAGGTTTCACGTGACTTCTGGTGATCAGGTGGTCATATGCTTCGATGTAAAGTTACCTCTCGAAAAGGTTGTGCAGATGTCCAGTTCCGCGGAATTCATTCCACACTTCTTAAAGGTCCAGACCGAACTCTTCAAAGCTACGCGAATGTGTAAAACAGGAACTGATCAAAATCATTGTGCTTTAACCGACAGACATCTAGACAGAACGCGCGTTGTACTGTCCCCAAATTTGACAACAAATTGTTTCATTTCTGACAGATAACCTGTCTGATCATTGTCCATATCTGTGTTGCAATCAAAAAATCCCCGTGAGCAGACACCGTCCGACACCGTCAGAACTTGTTCGGTGAGCATGCTTTGTGCGCTGATAGCTCTCGTAAAATTGAACCGTGATAGGTGACAGGAAGGGTAACCATGAGAACTGAGGTAAAGTGTGCTCAGCTCTTGTCTGCAAACCAAGTGACCAGAAGACCACAAGAGGAAAGCAATGGTCACACCTGAAAATTTTTCGTTTCTCTATGGATTTATACGACTGATACGGGACAGAGAAGAATGGAGTTTCTCCGTTGACAGGCGTTCCGGTCTGGAATTTTGTGCAAGTGGTGACAAAAAACGATGAAAAAACGAGTTTATTTGTCGATTGCAGATACCTCTGCTCACGAATCATCAAGGAGTCGTCGTGTAACTATATTGTGTTCATTTCACATTTTTGATGTTTCCCGTCGGTCGCTTAAATTGGCACTGCTGTAAATCTTGACGAGGACAGTCACCGGCTAACAAGGCGATCTAGTTGCACCACCAAGAACACTGTTGTGATCAAAAACAGGGAATATCAGGCACTCTTCTTTAGGGTTACTGCATCTCACCGGGGGGATTGTTACACGAAATAATGGTTTATATAGGCAGGTTTCTTTCCACCGGTCTGCTCTTTGCTTGGATAAGAACACCACTGCTAACCCATGGGAAAGGCCCCAGGGGCTTATTATGCAATCGGTCGATCGATCGATCAATCAATCAATCAATCAATCAATCAATCAATCAATCAATCAATCAATCAATCAATCAATCAATCAATCAGTCAATCAATCAATCAATCGATCGATTGTTTGTGATTGTTTGCGATCTCTGCAAACAATGAGGGAGGGCTTGCAGTGGTCTTTTTTGGTAAACAGCTGACTTCAAGTACGGTATGGATCATGTACCTCGTTGGATTTTGGAGCCAAGAAACAGTTGACCTTGTATTGATTCTGCTCCTTCTGATTGACTAATATCTCTACAAAATAAAGCACTGTGTTCCCTCCCGAAAAAGGGAACGTGTCAAAATTGCGCACCTCCTGGAGCTACTCTCCCTAGAGCGTTACATCCGTTGAGTCGTGCCTTTTTCTAGACAGACTAAGTTGTTACCAGCCGCAATTAACAAAACTGCACAACACAGGTTTTGCCCGCCAACAGTCACGTGATCAACAACCAATGAACAAGTGTTAACCGTTTCTTTGGACGAAGCAACCTTATGTAATCACAGTGGCGAACGACTAGCAGGAGACAACCGGGCGTCCGTGCAGTTGCATCTGTTGATTTCAAAAAAAAAAGAAAGAAAATTGTTGAATCATTTTAACTTGCTTCTTCCCTGCCAGGCTTTGACGTTGCTCTCTTTAAACTTACGGCGAAACTGTCTGGTTCCAACTGGATTCCCATACAACATGAGCATCCTATTTCGCCAGAAGCACACACTGTGTGGAACGACGCAGTCACAGGCAGTTGTCCCCAATCTCTTCTAGATGCTGGTCGTTTTATCATGTTTGACAGATCTTGTCGAGTCATCTACGTTGACCACAGAGACAGCTCGCCGAAGCTAACACAAAACTGTTGTACAGCCACGATGGAAGCCGAGACGGGATGACGTCACAGGCTACCAGTCTGTGGTTCTCTACAATCAGTCCCCTAACTTTGCGCGGTCAAGCACAAATTCCCTAGGGACTTTCGTCTGTTGGTCATCTCTAGGCTTTAGTAAGACGTTCTGTTTTCTCGTTTATGGCGAATTTAGAATTACGACTATAACCTGGTGCCGTTCCGTATGAATTTGTACCATCATAAATTTCTATAAAAAACTTCGACGTCACCTTCGAAAGCCTCCATCTTGATAGTGTCCTCGATATTCTTCCACAAAATCACTAGGCATCGATACCCTAAACTGGAAAGCGTTTCGGTCAAAGTTGTACAAAAGCAAAACTCGGTTTGCTGAAGAATGTAAAATGCTGATTAAGGATAACGATGATGGTAAACAATCAAATAATATTTACAAATAATGAGATAATTAACTAGTAAGTTAATGGCTTAGTTGTTAAGGCGTCAACTTTCTGATCCGAAGGTCCATGGTTCGAGCCCAACCCCAGGCAACTCGACTGTTCCTGTCTAGCCTGGGGTAAACTGACAGTATCTCAGCCCGCGTGCTTCTTTCGGGTGACGTGGCAGCTACACGCAGAAAGCAGGGTAAAGCTGAACAAATATCATTATTAGTTAAAGAAACATACAAATAATACAATTCTGATATAAATCTCGCGTTAGTCTTCTTGTGAATTTGGGAGCTGAAATCTCGTGAGTAGCACAGTAATTTTGATTCCTTACTATGATGATATTTTACGGTGCCTTCCAGTGACTCTCAGCTTCTCAGCATAAACGATCTGCAACTGCGTAGAGAAACCTCGATTGAGATTTCAGAATCTTCGCGTACTGTCATAAAGCGATGTCCACCAGAGCAATCAGTAGTTACACACCCTGCAAACAGTATTTTCTTTTCCTAACGGTAGTAGATGGTGGATGTATCTCTAGAGACAGCATATTCAAGAAAATATGCCTGCAAACAGTATTTTCTTTTCCTAACGGCAGTAGATGGTGGTTGTATCTCTAGAGACATAGCACATTCAAGAAAACATGAAATACGATTGATTGATTGATCGGATGGTTGATTGATTGATTGATTGATTGATTGACTGATTGATCGATTGATTGATTGACGCTCGAACTAAGTCATCCTGGTGTGAAGACATTTCTCTCTCTCTGCATTCTAGAGCAGCTGAGACAAAAAACGAAAAAAAGAATGTAACTTTGTCCGCACACAATGTCTGTCGGACAAGACTGCTTACAAGAAAGTAATGCATTGTGGTAACCCTTCAACCTGCCTCAAATGACAGATTACTGGAACGCAAATCAGGTACAGGTTAAAGCATGCGCCAATGGTTGAAAGTAGCCTCCGATACCGTCTATTTCACTTGGTTTGACGCGTGTATTCATGCAGTATGAGACATTCGTGTCAAGAATTCTGAGACAAAAACGAAAAAAAGAATGTAACTTTGTCCGCACACAATGTCTGTCAGACAAGACTGCTTACAAGCAACTTTGTGACAGGAGTTCGCAGTAGGTTGGTGAAAACCCTCTGAGGTCATTGTGTAACAGTGGATACTACTGATGAGGCACGCGAGTGGTATGTTTTCTCGCACACCCGCTTTGCTCTCTTGAAAAAGTGAGATCTGTTACGGAATTTGTGGAGTTGCATTTGTTTGCATTTGAGTAACAGTCAGTGAATATCCAGGAAAGTTCAAGAAGACGCTTTCAAGGAGAAGATGGATGTTCAGTTTTTCCAGACAAGATGCATATGAGAGTTTTGCTTCGCTGTACAATAGTCTGTAACTGTTCAGTTGGTGTTTTCTAATAACCACCTCCGCAGCGGAGGCCTTCTTGCCTTTCAGTGGTAGTGATCTGTAGTCGAATCAGTGGACCCCAGTATGACGCTATCTAACTCCCGTGGGGAGTTGCATTTGTTTGCATTTGAGTAACAGTCAGTGAATATCCAGGAAAGTTCAAGAAGACGCTTTCAAGGAGAAGATGGATGTTCAGTTTTTCCAGACAAGATGCATATGAGAGTTTTGCTTCGCTGTACAATAGTCTGTAACTGTTCAGTTGGTGTTTTCTAATAACCACCTCCGCAGCGGAGGCCTTCTTGCCTTTCAGTGGTAGTGATCTGTAGTCGAATCAGTGGACCCCAGTATGACGCTATCTAACTCCCGTGGCTCGGTGGTTAGAACGTGGATTTACTGACAAGAAGGTTCGTGGTTCGAACCCGACCTCTGCTTCTCGACTTCCTCTGTCTAGGCTTGGACAACCTGGCAGTATTCCAGCCCTCGTGCTTCCTTCAGGTGGCATGACAGCTAGGCACCAGAAGGGTGTTATAGCTTAACGACATCCTATTCCCGAACTAACCGTCCGCGACAATCCTTTCCACAGGAAGGCGCAATGTCGAAATGTTGGTAGCTCGAATGAATGTACTGGTTGTCCGTCAGGCAGCCGTTGACTTGTTCGCCCAACTTGGTGTTTCGCTTGCAGATGTTTCGTCATCAAACGTTGGGACATCGTCAAAACGCGGACCAAACATCATCAGCCGCGCAGTGATGACGAAACTTTTGCAGGTCAAACTCGACTGACAAACCAACAGCATCTTAACAAACACTCGGAAATGGATTGACCAACTTTCCTTGTCCAAGTTGAAAAAACTGGAGATGACCTGGTGGTTGCAGCTGCGGAATGATCTCTAAAACCTGTTGACGAACAACTCCTGGTCCATCCCCTCAGTTGGGCAGTGTCGTTCTTCTAAACAGATTTACGCCGGTTAAGTGTCAACATCGTTCCGCTTCATTGGTTCGGGTTATCCCAATTAGTCACCCGAGGCTTGTGAGAGTCGCGGCAATTATTTCCTGGGGCATTTCCGAGCATTTTCTTATTAACTCACAAGGGGATTTGCTCACTCAATCGTGACTAATCACTCTAATGTACGCTTGGATCGTTTATTTCCCCATTTCCAATTCTATAAAGTCTTCTAGGCGGCCACGTTCCCATTCGAGTCCTGTCGCAAGGCTCAAGAAAGATTGACCACTTAGATAAGCTTGTTATGTTGGGTAGGTTAGATCTCTGAATGACTGCACCTTTGTTAGGATAGTCCACACTAGGTTTTCGTGTAATTCACATACGTTGTAGCTTATATTGAGTTCCGAATAGATTGCAGAGTCTTTTGGTTAGCCTCACTGTGTGGTAGTCAGTCATGGACGCTTAAATTCGAAATCCGCACCTCTTTTGTAGCAAAGTCACCTGAGGGATTTTCTCGAAATTCTGGGAAAATGCATCACTCGGCGGTTGGACAGCCAGTGTTTCATCACCAGTCGACGTTACGTCGTTGTCACGTCTCCATTGGTGAGGAAACGCTTGAAATGAAACTGCTTAGCTCAGTGAACAGAGCAACAAACAAGCAGCGCACCGGAGCTCCGTCTATTCCACAACATTGCTAAAAGTGCATCAGTTCTCTTTGAGGGAAACTACTCACAAGGTTGCTGAAAATTCTCCGACAGCTCACGACCAGTTTCGTCCTTCTTGGGGCTCTTCAGATATACGCAGTTCCCGAGATCAACAATCGACTAATCAGTTACCAATGAGTTCATCTTAACTGGTGCTTGCCACGAGGTGTTGCGCGCACCGAAGTCATTGGTACTGGTTCTAACTCTAAAACGGGAGAAAGAAGAAGTCATACTCTCCTGAAGGAAACTACTCTCAAAATTGCTGAAAATTTTTCGATCTTGTGAGAATTTACTCTATGAAAATATACTGCGTTATCGCGAATAGCATACCAACCGAAACATGAGGCTGCCTGTGTGCATCATCATCATCATCATCATCATCATCATCATCATCATCATCATCATCATCATCATCATCATCATCATCATCATCAACAACATCATCATCATCATCATCATCAGCATCATCATCATCATCATCATCATCATCATCATCATCATCATCATCATCATCATCATCATCATCATCATCA
>NW_008751761.1:238128-268707 GCF_000715545.1 Opisthorchis viverrini
AGACCACCGGGACTGATACAGCTGCCCAGGTAAACAAATTTGTCTACTACCTCAGTCGGTTCATCCGCAAGCATGAGGCTAGGGTTCGAGCCCACCCAGTCTTGCAGTAGCACTTCACACTTTGCAGGTGTGAAGCGCATACCAAACCGCGAGGCAGACTGTGTGCAGCACATTCAGTTGAGTATATCATAAACAAGAGTTTCAGTTGAGTCTCTCGTGAAGAACCAAATTGATTTGCAAGTGAGTGTATTTCTCGATTTGGGTTCAAGTAGAACATAAGGTTGACGGAACAAGAGGACTGCGCCTACCTGCTGAGCCTCAAGAAGGGCGAAACCGGTCGTGGGCTATCGGAGAGTTTTCAGCAACCTTGTAAGTAGTTTCCTTCATGAAAATATATGGCCATATCTCGAATATCGTGCCAACTGAAACATGAGGCGGCCTGTGTGCAGCGTATTCAATTGTAGAATATCATAAACGAGAGATACAGTTGGGTATCTCGTACCAACCAAACTGATTTGCGAATGAGTGTATTGCATCAGTCTTTATTTGGTCTCCATACTAAAACGACACCAAATACGGAGTTGACCTTGGGTAGCATGCCGCAATGTGCGTGCAGGCAAATGGGAACCCAGTGCCACTTGTTCAGCGTTCTGTGTTCTGAGATCAGTAAATAAATACATTTGGTGACACGTACTGGGGATATGCGTTCGAGAGCAAACAATATCGCAACATATGACATCCGCTTCTTTTGATCGGTCAGTAACGTTTAATGGAGATTTTGTCCAGCAAGTGAAGCCAATTTAGACTGAAAAGCCCAGGAGTAGTATCTACCTGTTTGATCCTTATTGGAAATCATCAACAGTGCGACACTCACGAGATTCAGTAGGGAATTTCGAACCCGTGACCTCCCGGCTAGCATTTTGAACACGTGACCGTTCGGCCAAGAGCGGCTGATCAGCAGGGCGACCAAGCCTTACAGTGCCGCTCATCCCTCACTCATGAGATCCACATTACGAGGTCAAACGTGGCGATTTCATTCTGTAAGTGGTCACACCGCAGATCAGCCGCTTGTGGCCAAAAAGTCAATTGTTCCAACTAGCGACCGAGCAGATCAGCCGCTTGTGGCCAAAAAGTCAGGGAGATCACAGGTTGAAGACCCTCTGGGATTTCGTGAGAAGTACACTAGTGATCAATGCTTCTGGGCTTCCCAGCTGTTCAACCTGTGCCACCATGCCATCTGAGAAGTTTTGTTCAAGGTGTTCAAGGAGCCAGTCAACACGTGTGACTGCGTGATGCGGATCCTGCGATCGAAGGATGAGCGGCGCTATATCCTGTCAAAGTGCGACTTCCACCCAAACCGCATCAGTGAAGCCCCGATATGCCAGAGGAGGATTCGTTTCCTCTCACAGCATTTCGGATGCCAGTACAAATGTTGGTTTTGACGTTTTCCTGAACTGACCGGCACCCAAACTCATAGTAGGTTCACGAGTTCCGGCACGTTTGTTCTTCCTAGTACACTAGACAAATGTTGGGCAATTTGGTGCAACTGTGCTAAAGATCAGCACCTTTCTTCTTGCCTATTTCTTTCTTTCTTTAATGTTCAAAATCACTAGACAAGAGGGCCAGAGTACATTACTGGAAAACGGCTAGACTTCTGGATGCTAACAGGTGTGGAACAGGACGCCAATGGTGGAAATTAAATAACACGAATGATTTGTGATTGTTCCACAAGGTAATTACAGTCTTTGCTTTGAGGGCGCCATTCGAAGTGGTCATTGCATCTTTAGTAGTACTCCTTGCCCTCCCAAAAACATTCCATCACGCTCATCAGGGATACCACAATCGATGTATGCCGTTTGGTTGGTTTCGGCAACATACATCTGGCGCCTTTGTGCCTGTTTGCTCCAACATCAAGCCGATCATAAACTGTAATTTCCCCCAAACTGGCGTCGTCGTGCGTTGCCAAGATGGAAAAAGTTCAGTCTGACTTGAGTACTACAGTGAGGTGATTTGTTACAACGATTCCGCGTTAGACGCAATCATTTCGGTGGCCGGTACTTTTCGCTAAACCAAGGCGGACTTGGAGCACACGCGGCAAGTTCTGTTTTTCTGACGTCGTGTACCAGTTGTTCTAAAACAGTCTGTCTCTTTGGTCCACTTCAGTAAGGCGGTAATAAGGCAAACACTGCTAAATGATGACACTGTGTTCACCTGTCGTGCGGTGCTGCGCATACATAAGTGATTTTGCAGAAAGTACACCAGTCTTGTCCGAATAAGTCGGTCACTCAAGGTCGACGCTTCCTCTGTGGGGGATAAACTCATTGAATGAGAGCTCTAAGCACACCGTATCGTGCGGTACCAACGGCGGATTGGTTATGGCGAGATGGCTCAGTGGCTAGAGTGCGAATCTACTGACCGGAAGGTTCGTGTTTCGAACCAGACCTCTGTCTCTCGACTTCCCCTGTTTAGGCTTGGGCAAACTGGCAGTATCCCAGCCCTCGTGCTTCCTTCTGGTGGCATGGAAGTTAGGCAACGAAAGGGCGTAACAGTTGAACGCGACGTACGGTAGATAAGGTGGGTATCCTAGTGGATTTCATCTGGATTAAATAGCCGCGTGTTCATAAGCCTGTTCGCGGTGGCAAGAAAGGTCCTTTTTTATTGAATTAGGCTAGCAGTTTTAGGGTTATTGTTCCTCGTCAAGTCTACTGCACCATTTCTACGCGCAATCTCGTTACGCGCATCCAAATACCTCCACTGAAAAAGATATTTTTTCGTAAAGTTCTTTTTTTCCGACTGCATCCGAGTCTAGTTCGGCTACATAAAGTATGAACTAGATCCTGTTTGATAGACTGCATGAGTTACCCCGGAGAGTAGCAGTACAGTCGATATAAACAATAATCACCCAGCAGAAGCACCTCTCTGGTTGCACAACTTTGATCTCTAAATGGCCCAGGTGGTTAGAGCGCGAGTTTACTGACCGGAAAGTTCGTGGTTCGAACCCGAACTCTGCCTCTCGACTTTCCCTGTCTAGGCTTGGGCAACCTGGCAGTATCTCAGCCACCGTGCAACCTTCGGGTGGCATGGCAGTTAGGCACCGGAAGGGTGTTAATGTTGGACGAACGATCTCAGAAGTTGACACATTCACATTGCTGTCGTTTCCAGTCCGCATTTGTGCATTTGCCTTGAAGGTCTTCAGTTCCCCAAGACCAACTTTTAACGGTATTAATTTGACCTGAGACCGGGTGGAATTTCTGTTCATTGATCACAGATGCAATCGAATTGAGCAGCCGTTGGACTTGAAATGTGCGACTGGCAATAAAAGATCAGATCTCATAAAATTACTGGGCGCAATGAATTCAAGAAATGTTTTCAATGTCCGAATTGTTTAACTGGTCGATTTTTTCAATTCGTGTGGAATTTGAATTTTTCGCTTCTCCACTAGGAGATTTGAACGTCTTACTCGCTTTCATGTGCCGGCTGGTTGGCCTGACTTTCGGATACACAACACCATGAGACAGCCAAATCAACCGCCCAGTTCTGATCAGAACAAGTTCAGCATCTCACTTTCTACTCGCCCAAACTGGCGTCGTCGTGCGTTGCCAAGATGGAAAAAGTTCAGTCTGACTTGAGTACTACAGTGAGGTGATTTGTTACAACGATTCCGCGTTAGACGCAATCATTTCGGTGGCCGGTACTTTTCGCTAAACCAAGGCGGACTTGGAGCACACGCGGCAAGTTCTGTTTTTCTGACGTCGTGTACCAGTCGTTTTAAAACAGTCTGTCTCTTTGGTCCACTTCAGTAAGGCGGTAATAAGGCAAACACTGCTAAATGATGACACTGCGTTTACCTGTCGTGCGGTGCTGCGCATACATAAGTGATTTTGCAGAAAGTACACCAGTCTTGTCCGAATAAGTCGGTCACTCAAGGTCGACGCTTCCTCTGTGGGGGATAAACTCATTGAATGAGAGCTCTGAGCACATCGTATCGTGCGGTACCGACGGCGGATAATTCTGACTCGGCAAGGTGTGGCAGGACAAGGTGCGATGCACATTGGTTATGGCGAGATGGCTCAGTGGCTAGAGTGCGAATCTACTGACCGGAAGGTCCATGGTTCGAACCAGACCTCTGCCTCTCGACTTCCCCTGTTTAGGCTTGGGGAAACTGGCAATATCCCAGCCCTCGTGCTTCCTTCTGGTGGCATGACAGTTAGGCAACGAAAGGGCGTAACAGCTGAACGCGATGTACGGTAGATAAGGTGGGTATCCTAGTGGATTTCATCTGGATTAAATAGCCGCGTGTTCATAAGCCTGTTCGCGGTGGCAAGAAAGGTCCTTTTTATTGAATTAGGCTAGCAGTTTTAGGGTTATTGTTCCTCGTCAAGTCTACTGCACCATTTCTACGCGCAATCTCGTTACGCGCATCCAAATACCTCCACTGAAAAAGATATTTTTTCGTAAAGTTCTTTTTTTCCGACTGCATCCGAGTCTAGTTCGGCTACATAAAGTATGAACTAGATCCTGTTTGATAGACTGCATGAGTTACCCCGGAGAGTAGCAGTACAGTCGATATAAACAATAATCACCCAGCAGAAGCACCTCTCTGGTTGCACAACTTTGATCTCTAAATGGCCCAGGTGGTTAGAGCGCGAGTTTACTGACCGGAAAGTTCGTGGTTCGAACCCGAACTCTGCCTCTCGACTTTCCCTGTCTAGGCTTGGGCAACCTGGCAGTATCTCAGCCACCGTGCAACCTTCGGGTGGCATGGCAGTTAGGCACCGGAAGGGTGTTAATGTTGGACGAACGATCTCAGAAGTTGACACATTCACATTGCTGTCGTTTCCAGTCCGCATTTGCCTTGAAGGTCTACAGTTCCGCCCCAAGACTAACTTTTAACGGTATTAATTTGACCTGAGACCGGGTGGAATTTCTGTTCATTGATCATAGATGCAATCGAATTGAGCAGCCGTTGGACTTGAAATGTTCGACTGGCAATAAAAGATCAGATCTCATAAAATTACTGGGCGCAATGAATTCAAGAAATGTTTTCAATGTCCGAATTGTTTAACTGGTCGATTTTTTCAATTAGTGTGGAATTTGAATTTTTCGCTTCTCCACTAGGAGATTTGAATGTCTTACTCGCTTTCATGTACCGGCTGGTTGGCCTGACTTTCGGATACACAACACCATGAGACAGCCAAACCAACCGCCCAGTTCTGATCAGAACGAGTTCAGCATCTCACTTTCTACTCGCTTTGTATGGATGGCCCAGTCTGCTTTCACCGTAGGTTGTGCAACCGATTCAATCACACCCCATACTATCGATTACTTTGTCTGACGTTCGTCGCATGAGTGTCCAGTCATTTTGGGGTAATTGCAGTTTGTCAAAAGCATCTTCACCCCATTCTTGTTTGAACAGTTGGAGACCGGTTTTGCCCTTCTTGTGGCTCACTCATCAGGTGGGCGCAGTCCCCGAGTTTCCATCAACCTTTGTGAGGCTTATCAGCAGCGTTCGTGCTGGGCTGTGAACTTCGATCACCCGACGTGTGAGACTGTCCTGTCACGAGCTCCCATTGGTGCAAACTTGCTACACAGAGCCTACAAACGAACGGGCCAGATGGGACGATTTTCCGGACAATATAGGGGGCGGAGAGGTCAGTAGCCAGTGACAAAGGCTCTCGTGTTAAAGGAATACCTGGTACGTTCCCCGGCACGCAGGAAAACGGAGATCAAAACGGTGAGACCAAAATACCATGTGTGCTTCTGAACGAATAGTTTGGCTACATTTGGACAACCAAATTCAGGCTGTCATGAACAAGCTATTCCACGCTGCAGAATCCGACTCGACAGCAGTAATCAGGCAAAACGCTTTCTTGAATCGCATTGGTATTACAGACTTGTGGTCATACTCATGCGCGTAGATGAAATAACACCAAATTCTACTCAGGTGGCACCGTGGACACTCGGTTCTTCAGCAGTGGAGTCGTAAACGGGTCCCAAATAGCACCTTATCGCTCCATATACATAAAGCATTTGGTAAAAGAATCGTCAACGAGACCACTACCAGAAGCCACCGTCTTATCAAAAAGATACGGGAGGCACTGGGTGAATAGACGCAGGATATAATTAAGGCCCAGAAATCATTGAGTTACTGATACGCATGATCGGTTGAAGGCCTCGTGCTTTTTCTTTTCTGATATGTGCACCAGCAACGAGAAGTAGGCAGAATTGCTATTTTAGTCTTGATGAAACTAGTTTAAGTATGCAAGGACTATGCCAACCCCGGTTCGATACATGTCATGTAGGTTGAATTTCCCGCACCCCGGGGGTAACCATCAGAAAGCGGAACATGAGATGTCAGTCACGTTCGTGTGGTAAGGCTCCTTCCAGGATTTTCAGGTTTCCACCACAATTCAGCACATGGTACTCTCGATGTCTCTGCTGACCTGTCGTTTGTCGGTTTGCGCGCGGCTGAGGATTTAAACGGGATTCGAATGAATGAAGTTCAAATCTCCTGCCAGAACGCTCGGTGAGAGCCAAGAGAATATCTGGACTTTCTGTCAATCGATTACGCTGTTCGTTTCGAATTCTGGTGGCTGTTTTAACCGTGTTGCGAGATTTCTTTCATTCGAAGTTGTGCTTCCGACAAACCGGAACCGACAAAACTGTATGCACCAAAGACTCTGAAGTAAGCGATTAGCTTGCCTCAAGGCTAGCGTTTGAGTTTATCGACTCGGCTATTTCTATTGATTTCTTCTCATTAGTTCCCTGATGATGTTCAGACCGATGAGATAAGTACAAACGGATAACACTCAACAAATGGTTTCCTCAGAAGTTGTCAGTGACAAAAACCAGTCAAGATTAGTGAGATGAAACTAAGACTAGATTGAGGGAAGTGAAAGTTATAAAACCGAACCAGGCTTTGGCCAGCTGGTATAGTTCAAACATGGCTCGCGCGTTAGTGGCCCTGTTGAACGAAAACTCTGCTTGGGTTAACACTGGTTCACGTTAAGGATTTTGGTTGTTCGATGGTATCATTATCTTGTGTATTAAAGTAGCATCGACGTATTCACTAATCTGCACTTTTGGCAGGCTTGTGGTATCTTTGTGCTGTCACTTGATTGTTGAGGTTCGGTGGGATGTGGTAAACTCGACAAAGATGAAGAAGAGGTCTTGAGTTTCCGATGCCAGATATGATGTCGATAAAAACGCTACGCAGTCCGAATCGACACCAGCCTTATTCCTTGGTTAAGCAGCAGTTTGTGTGCGATCTGCAATGTGCACTCATCTAAAAACGTGGCATCTAGACAAGACTCAGCTTAAGGTCACCAAAATTGCTCACCTATCGTACTGCGAAACCGAATCAAGTCCAAGAAGGCCGTCCAATTTGATATTTTTGAAGGTTATTCAATATATCCGAATTCCCACAAAGTTGGAGAAAGCACCGGACAGCGTTCTTCTTGAGAAACATGAGGTGAATCTAACACCAGATCCTCCATTTGGCAAATCTTTAATTGAAGTGGGCCTACAGGGTAAGTCTCAGGAAGAGTGAGTGTGGTACTCGGCTGCCAATGGGTTTTACTCACTGTCCATCAGGATACCTCGAATAAGCGAAATACACTCATTTGCAAACAAAGTTGGTTTTGCGAGACTCACCTGAAACCCAGCTAAATCTCTCGTTTGTGATGTTTCCAGACAGTTGAATGTGCTGCACCAAACCGCCACGATATTCGAGATATCGCGATACATGTATATTTGGAGTGCACTACTCATAAGGTTGCTGAAAACTCCTCGACAGCCCACGACCGATTTTGCCCTTCTTGGGGCTCATCAGGTAGCCGCAGTCCCCGGGTTTCTGCCAACCTTATGCTCTACTTGATGCGGCCTGGTGCAGCACATTCGGTTGCCTGAAAACATTAAAACCGAGAGATTCAGCTGGGTTCCAGCTGACTCTCTCGAAAAACCAATTTAGTTTGCAAATGAGTGTATATTTGCTAATTCCGTGCAATTTGGTTTCAAGCAGAACATGAGGTTGACGGAAACTCAAGGACTGCGCCTACGTGATGAGCCCCAGAAGGGCGAAAACGGCCGTGGACTGTCGAAGAATTTTCAGCAACCTTATGAGTAGTGCATTACAAAAACATCTTGAATAACTTTCCAGCTAGAACACAAGACTGTCTTTTCCCTCACTTTCAGATGCCGAGTAAGATAAAGAAGAGGTTCCGATGAAATCCAGGTGAGTCTCTTGTCAAGGCTCAGTCATTTTGCAGATTGGGGCTTATCACAACAGGCTTGAGTTCCGTAAATTTGAAGTTGCTTCAGATGGGAATTGCCACCACTCCGGCTGAATGGCTGCAATCAAAGGCGGGGGTCCTGTACAAAGATAACGTCTTCTCTTACAATATAAATTTCAGCACATACTCCTATTGGTTACAAGAATTTCATTTTCCATCATTTTAAAAATAAATTACAATTTACAACAACCTGAATTCGGTCCACTGGTAAAAAAATCGATAATTTGCTGACCGCTCTGTGACACTACCAGCAATAAATCCGTACTGGATTTCGCTCCCGTAAAATTGAAAATTATTACTTGAATGTCACAGGAGAATAAAATAAATCAGTAAGAGGACCATTTTTTTCAAAAACTTTCCAATCTCGTTTACATTTCCCAAGTTTTTTCGCAAGCCATTTCAGTTCACGTGTGGATATTTTTTACCAAGTGTTGTGTGAAACATTATTTTTGTAGTCATTATCGAACAAACGTGTAACATTCGTGCCTGAATGAAACCTTGACAGACAACACCGACTGCCTCTCATTTGTTCATGCCGCAGTTGACATTATAGGTAACGAAACAGGTTTTCTTGGTATCACGATTTCTCGTTTGACCGTTGTAATGAGGGAACAGAAGAAAAATCTCTACGACATCAGTTGGCGGAGTGAAAAAAACAGAACGTTGGTGCACCAGTTGGTGTGAACTTGCTTCAAGGTGTGACAACGGACGATTAGCATTTTACGGAAGGCAAAGTTAACCCATGTAATGTACCTAATCAATTTCTTCCCAAGCCAACGTTTCTATCAGGATGTGCGGCGATGCGTCAGAAGGGTGGAGAGAAGTTTCGTTGTAACCCAACTTTGGAATCTCGAAGAAAGTTCTCGACAGGGGAATTTATAACTTCCATGCTTTTGTGATCGACCTGCATTACTGAAACTATCATAAGAGGTAAACCAACCGTCTGTTCTGATAGCCCTGAATGAGCGAGTTCGCAGGCTTTTGAGAAATGCACTCATTTGCAAATCAATTTGGTTTTCACGAGAGATTCAACTGAATCTCTCGTTTATGATATTCTACAAGTGAATGTTGTGCTGCGCACAGGCTTCCTCATGGTTCATCACATTCAGTTGTAGAATAGCCTAAACCAGAGATTCAGTTGAATCTCTCGTGAAAACCAAATTGATTTGCAAATAAGTGTATGTCTCGAAAACAGTCCAATTTCGGTTCAAGTAGGAAGTAAGGTTGACAGAAACTCAGGGACTGCGCCTACCTGATGAGCCCAAAGGGGAAGGGAAAACTGGCCGTGGGCTGTCGAAGAGATTTCAGCAACCTTGTGGGTAGTTTTCTTTATGAAAGAATAGTTCGCAAGCTGTACAAGTATTGATTTATTGAACCTCGCACTGACGATTTCATCCGGATTGGCGATGAGAAGTTTGTAATCCAGTCGCCAATCCTGTCCAACTGACAACAACTAATTGATTGATTTAGTCAAGGCAGCCGAATAACTTGTAAATATTCGGATTGCTCTATATCAGGCTTTTATCGATCGTCAAGTAAGACATGATAATAACGCGGTCCTGGAACAAGGTTGCTGTAAGGGGCACACACACCAGAAAAAAGATTGATAAGATATTGGGGACCGTCCCTGTTTGATGAACTCCAAGAAGGCAGAAATTGGTTTTCGGATATCAAGGATTCATCAGCAACTAAGAAAACCCAAACCTACTTTATGAGAATATCACATGATAGCTTATCGATCCAGTGAGTGATCATAGGTAGCTGGCCTCATTAAGGCTTTACGGTAACGGCTATATGAACCCCTGTTGGTTCCTTGAAAGCAGTGTGAATTAGTTCATTTCTTCAGCACCAGTGGCAATGCAACAAATAAAGGCCCTCACAGGTCTTCACATGGTATCAATCATAGTAAATGGTACGCGTAAAATTCAGCGTTCAGTTCGAACGTGGTAAAATCAGGCTGCGCCCTCTGAACACCGGAATGTTTATTCACAGTAGTTTGAAATCAGTTCATCGATCTGTGAAACCATTTGATTGATCACCACGCGTGAATAGGTTCAACCTTTAGGCTGTCAACAACTACTTTTCACTTAAGCAGTAGTATTCTTGAAGTGCGGTATTTTGAAGGGGTGTCAGACGGAGTGTTACGCTGGGTATTTTTGTACCTAAGATGACTTGGATGGTCAGTTTTATTCTCATCCACGAAATATCTTTATACTGAAGGGTGAGAGGCACCTCAACACCCTACAGAACAACAAGGGTGGTGTCGTATCAGAACAAAGTTTTGGCTTTGCACTAAATACTTTATAGTACTACACTGTTACGCTATGTAGGCATTCCCAAATGTTGCGAATAGTTGCGGGATCGGCAGACTTTACGTACACATCACTCTCGGTTGAACGGTCCTCATCGAGTTTGGTGAGTACATAGCAAAGGAGGGAGCACGGGGTACTTGAGCTTTGCTCATATTGGAGCCTTTCAGCAACACTTTTCTTTGATCGTATCAGGGGTTGGACTCTGGACGTCTTACAGACAAGAAAAGCATATTACTGCTGGTTCAACAAGCGAATTCTTTAGAGCCCACAACCGTCTACAACTAATGATGTATTCTAGTGTAAGACGCCTGGCATTAACTGTCGCCAGTCCATGAAATTCGTTTCAAAGTGATGCATCCCCTAAAGTACTAACTTTGTGCGGAAAGTGATATGAATGAAGACCAGATTTTAACGACACCTATTACATTTCATATTGCCTTATCAGTAATAAACCGCCAGCAAGTAAAAGATGGATATTCACGGGCTTTGAAAAAAAGAAATGCAGTCACGTGGCAGTTCACACTTTGAACGGTTTACAATCTGGATAACATCCGTGATGCATTCGGTTGGGCTGACAATGAAGGCTTGGATCGATGAAGTACAACGTCTCTGGTTGATGGAGATGAATGACTTCGAACTTTAAACTCGAAGTTAACAAGTAGTTTGTGTATAAAAGGTTTCTGCTAGTTGGAGAAATACGCTCATTTGCAAAAAAATTGGGGTTTTTGACAGACGCACCTAGAACCCAGCTGAATCGCTGGTTTGTGATAATTCCATGAGTAATGTATTACCTCTATAAATGTATGAAATATACTGCGATATCTCGAATATCGTGCCAACTGAACCATGAGGCGCCTGTGTGCAGCACATCCATTGTAGAATATCATAAAAGAGAGATTCAGTTGAGTTTCTCGTGCGAACCAAATTGATTTACAAATTAGTGTATTTCTCGAAAACAGTCCAATTTGGGTTCAAGTAGAACATAAGGTTGACGGAAACTCGGGGACGGCGCCTACCTGATGAGCCCAGAGCAGAAGGGCGAAACCGGTCGCGGACTGTCGACGAATTTTCAGTAACCTTATGAGTAGTGCATTATGAATATATACGTATCGCGATATCTCGCGACTGAAACATGAGGCGGCTTGACGTCATCACCAGAACCACATTGAACGGTCATCTTGCGCTTTCTTTGAATTCCGTGACTTTCATTTTGCTTCGCCAGGTCATTTAACTCCTCGCGGAATTCTCCTCAGTTAGGATCACATTGTTACCAGTTTATACATCGGTGTTAAACACTGATGTCATGCTGTCGATGGTGATGATGATGATGATGATGATGACGATGATGATGATGATGATGACGATGATGATGATGATGATGACGATGATGATGATGATGATGACGATGATGATGATGATGATGACGATGATGATGATGATGATGACGATGATGATGATGATGATGACGATGATGATGATGATGATGACGATGATGATGATGATGATGACGATGATGATGATGATGATGACGATGATGATGATGATGATGACGATGATGATGATGATGATGACGATGATGATGATGATGATGACGATGATGATGATGATGATGACGATGATGATGATGATGATGACGATGATGATGATGATGATGACGATGATGATGATGATGATGACGATGATGATGATGATGATGACGATGATGATGATGATGATGACGATGATGATGATGATGATGACGATGATGATGATGATGATGACGATGATGATGATGATGATGACGATGATGATGATGATGATGACGATGATGATGATGATGATGACGATGATGATGATGATGATGACGATGATGATGATGATGATGACGATGATGATGATGATGATGACGATGATGATGATGATGATGACGATGATGATGATGATGATGACGATGATGATGATGATGATGACGATGATGATGATGATGATGACGATGATGATGATGATGATGACGATGATGATGATGATGATGACGATGATGATGATGATGATGACGATGATGATGATGATGATGACGATGATGATGATGATGATGACGATGATGATGATGATGATGACGATGATGATGATGATGATGACGATGATGATGATGATGATGACGATGATGATGATGATGATGACGATGATGATGATGATGATGACGATGATGATGATGATGATGACGATGATGATGATGATGATGACGATGATGATGATGATGATGACGATGATGATGATGATGATGATGATACATCTTCGGAGACTTAAGCTTATAGGAGTATGTTCCCACTAGTCCAACTGGCTTCCGCGCCGCGTGACTGCGAACCCGATGCTGCGCAAAAGAGAAAAGAGTTATGAAGACAACCCTTTGGTTCAAAGTAGATCTCAGAGGCACCAAGGCCTGCTCAGGACACTATTCACCGAGAGATGAATAGACTCCGTGTTGCACTATCCTAGTACTGTGGCCTTAAAACTATTCAAATGTTAGGTAAAAGGTGGTCCTCCAGTACCAAATATTTTTCAGAGGATTTTTTCCAAGATATTAAGGGACGTTGGGGTCACGTGTCATCGATCGGTGATAAGTTCAGTTTGAGATATTGATTGTGATGGGCTGAAGGTGGATATAAGGGAAGGTACTGATGTAAAAATAGAGACTAGGAAAAAAAGCAAAGCTGACGTTAAAAAACACTGCCCACATCACGATTAACCCAAGCTTTCAAACAACAACTGAAAGTCATGTTCCATATTGGAGGTATTTCGCATATCTTTTAACATCATTGTACTAAAATACGGATTCAATCGAAGACTATTAATTATTTTGTCTAAAAGTAACTTGGTAAAGTTCACGTCCCACCAAGCCGAGTCTGGATCGAGTTTGCAGCCACGAAAGCCCGGTACACTCTCCCCCCTCCCTCTTGGAAAAAGTAACCTTTGCAAAGTAATTAACGAGATTAGGAAAATATTGAATTAACGAAGCAACTTTGCATCCAATCGATGAATTCCCAGCTGGTAAAATGGTCATCAAGTCGCTACATCTGTTGAGCATCTGTTCGAGTGGGCGAATCCGTCATAAGTCGAGTGAAAAATTTGCCACACTTTTGTGTTTTACGCTGCATTTCTGCTGCGCAGAGCTTGGTTGCGTGCGAACGGAGTGGACAATTTTCTGTCGAGTTGCGTAATTGAAGTAGGAAGAGAAAACGTCCAACTTAATAATTCTAGAGAATGAGAATACCTCCGGTAGATACTTTTTCCCTGATTGTGTTTCTACAATTGTTCTTCCTTTTTGTGTCTTTTTTGGAATTAGAATAGGAAAGGCAACTTTTATGATATTAAGAACTTTGGTTTTTTTGCGGGATAGCCACACCACTGTTGTTCGAACGGCCGTGTTCCTGTTCTGGCGTAATTATTCCGGTGAGTCCACACCAAAGGGAAGCACTGGACTCGAGTTTCGCTCTCATTAGAGCTCATCAGCAGTGCATACCCAATGGCCGTGCCGGGATTTGAACCCCGGACATCTGACATGCGAGGCGAGAGTGTAACCACTACTCCACCAACGCACGTTGGACGCATCTGAATTATCACGTCTGAACAGGCGAACGTGTTCACACTTGAGCGATGTGATTGTGTGCCCGACTCATCGAACGACGACTTAGTAACTGTCCCGGTTGTGACGATCGATTGATCGATTAAGAATTTTTATACGAATATTCACGAGTCGTTGGTCCTTGTTCGGACGCAAGTTTCTTGTGAGCATTGAAAGCATTATCATAAGTTGTTTGTATAGATCTCTTTGGATATGAAATTTTAAACGGACTTTTGCATCTTCCCATTGCTGTCTATTCGCACAAGTAACATACTTCAGAGTGCATGTCATTAAATCTTCAAGAAGGAATCCGCTCACATCTCGCACCGAAACTCCGCTTGAAGAGTATTCACTCGGAGAGTCAGTCAGCATGCAACCGGGTGAAGTAGACTGTTGTAGAACGGCGAGGTGTTCAAATTACTGACCATCCAGTCTTGACCAAAAAACAGCCACTTGCTCGAATGCTCCGCCTTCGTGTCTCCGCGGAAACTGATGAGATCCGTACTGTTACTGATCCTCAGAAGGGATGAAATAATACCTTTTTTGGTTTTTCAAGATAGGTCATCCTCACCTGTATGGTGACAAAACTAATTTCTGGCAGACTCTCCACAAACCGTGTGGTCAAGGCACGTTTGCCCCTGTTCTAGATTACCCATTGTATAAGAATGTTTGACAAAGGATAAGTATACTCTCATTTGAAAACTAAGTTGGTTTTGCGAGAGGCTCACCTGGGAACCCAGATGAGTCTCTCGTTTACAACGCTTTTAAGCAACTGAATGTACTGCACCAGGCCGCCTCATGCTTCACCCGGTATGATATTCGAGATATCGCGTACATGCATAGACGTGATGCACTACTTATAAGGTTGCTGAAAATTCTCTGACAGCCCATGACCTGTTTCGCCCTTCTTGGGGCCCACCAGAGAAGCGCAGCCCCCAAGGTTCCGTCAACCTTGTGTTCTACTTGAACCCAAATTCCACGAAATTAGCGAAATACATTCCTTTTCAAACTAATTTGGTTTTTCGGGAACCAGCCGGAACTCAACTAAATAGCTAACCAGTTAAATACCGTAACATCTTTGTGTGCTACTCCTAGGCAGAAATCAACAGCCACACTCTTTGATTTTAAAAGGGAACTAGTTCTTTGTACTTACTACTCATAAGGTTGCTGATAATCCGTCAACAGCCCACGACCGGTTTCGCCCTGTTCGGGGCTCATCAGGTAGGCGCGGCCCTCGGGGTTTCCGTCAACCTTCTTTTCTACTTGAACCCAAATTCCACAAAATTGGCGAAATACACTCCTTTTCAAACCAATTCGGTTTTTCGAAAACCAGTTGAATCTCTCGTTTATGATGTGAGCAAAATTTACAGCTTGTTATATGGGCATCTAACCTAAATGATCACTCTTTTCACTTTATCCGCGAATCACTCACATATCAAGACAGCTTACCATAAGCAAGAATTCCACTTGGCCGTCCGTCTTCGTTTGTGAACTAGTACTTTCCTCCTGTTCGATGTGAAGCTGGATTCTGGTGGAAACTCGATGGCTAAACTTTTTCGATGCGCTTCAGGAGAGGAGAAATCAATATTGGGTTGTCGAAGTATTCGCAGCAACTATGGAACTAGTGCCACATCGAGAGCCACATTTTGCTAATTTGAGAACAGTTCCGGTCGAACGATCGGGTTTTCTGTCCGCCAAGATTTCGATTAAATAATGTAATAGGGATATTTATCTTCCGTTCCATTTGAAACCGTTTTTTGGCTCTACATACACCTTGTTGGCACAGCAGGTTATAAAATCGTTGGAAACCTCGGGGACGATGTTTAACTGATGGATCCTATCAGTATGTTTTGTCCTTGTTCTATTCGGGAGAGGATGGAAGGTAGAACGGGAGATGGCGGTGACTTGCTGGAATGCGACAAACTGTCATCTAGACGCAATACACTACTTATGAAGTTGCTGAAAACTCTTCAACAGCCCACAACCGGTTTTGTCCCTGTCGGGATTCTCCTTCTGAGTTTCCAGGGTCCTTATGTTGTGCTTTAGCCCAAATGGGACCTATTTCGATCGATAATCTCATTTTCACACAAATTTTGTGTTGACAGAACACTCGACTGAATCCAGCTGAATTCGTCTTTATGGTGGTTCACTTTAGCTGAATGAGTAGTGTGTTACGTCTTGACAATAACTATTACTATCTCTCGAACTGAAACATGAAGCGGCCTGGTGCAGCACATTCAGTTGAAGCGGCCCCTCATAAAGGAGTGATTCCGTTGGATGAAGTTGAGTCTCCCGCCACAACCTAATTCGCGTGCCGGTGACAGTGTCTGTCAAGACACTGATATTTTTGTGATTGAAGGGAGTGAAAACGGCAAATCCTGGACCTGAGAATGTTCCTGTTGCGACTCACTGCATCTACAAGAGAGTCACTCTGTACCCGGGCTCGCTTTCACAGTAATCCCACAAGTGCCCGTGATACGACCGAAAATCGCATCATCGGTCCATCTGCAATGAAATAGGGGGGCCTGAGCACCGGAATTCCTTTAAGGTGCAAAAAAAACAGGCACATAGTGAGACAACTGCGATATTTTAAAACCAATAGATTTTATGTAATTAACAAAGTGATCGAAAATGTCGTTCGCTGGGTCTTTCTTATTGCCAAGGCTGGAATATGGCCAAAATAGTTCTGCAACCGAGGTTTTGAAATGCATGTTTCCACTCAATATGCATTAATTACAAAAGATGCACTTTACATTGTCCAAGGTCAGGTTTGAGCTACAGTTGACCACGGTACATCTGAAATGACTAAAGTAAAACGCGCATTGACGCCTTGTTTACACCGTTTTAACCAATCAAATCAAACTCAGTCAGCGTATCGATTTATTGCGCTGAGTGGCTAGGGGCAGTGAAATTTGGATAAATGACTGGACAACTCATCCAGTCTTCTTTCCCGCGGCCGCACTGATATCTCTGAAAAAGTTTCTACCTTGTGGAAGGCCCCATAAATATCGAACCTGAGGCTCGTCCTCTGAGGGCGCAAAGAAAGAGCCACACCGATATTCGGATGCCATGTTCGAAAGGTGAAACAGCGTTCACCCGCGTTAGCTTCCCCATAGCTGGTGGAACAGAGAAGAAATTAGATTGATAAAGAACTACTCATTATGTCTACCAGAGCAAAACCGGGGATGTTTTGTAAGTGAACTTTGAGCCATTGCCCTGCGCTACCCAAAAGAATGTAGTTTTCCCCCAAATAACCACCTGATCGGGGAATTATTTAATCAGAGTGTTCACTTTCGATCACATTTGAGATTTATCGGGGTAAAACTTCCTTGATGGAACGCGCCACTCATAAGAATGCTGAGAATTCTTTGACATCCCAGGACAGCTTTCGTTCCTCTTGAGACTGGTCACATAGGTCACTCAGCTGTAACACCCTCCCGGTGTCTAGCTGCCATGATGCCTGAATGAAGTACGAGGGCTGGGATACTATCAGGTTGTCCAAGCCTAGACAGGTCAGGTTCGAACCACGGACCATCCGGTCAGGAACTTCGCGCTCCAACCACTGAGCCATCTTGCCCGTAGGTGCATTCTCTGGGTTTCCACCAACCCCATATTCTTCTCCGAACTGAATCATATTCATTTCGCGAATTACACCGTTTTGTAACCTAATTGGGTTTTAACCAGAGACTCAATCCCATTCCAGCTGAAACTGTTGTCTCAAGAAGAACAAATCGTCAGGCTTAGCACCTGATTAGTAGTGTCCCGCCAAGGTGATATACCCTGGCATCTCGAATATCATCATCCCAAAATGAAACATGCGACGACCTTTGTGCAGTACGAACACTTATTCTGTGATGTGTTCATAAACTTGAGCTGTCAGTCTGACTGTATCAATGGTGAGCTGCTGTGCCTTTCAAAGAAACTGAGGGACAGTGACACAGTCGTCCGTTCATAAGCGGAAGTGATCAACTTACTACTTCATTTGAAAATAAGTAGAATGGGACTTTAGATGAGGATGAACTTGTGGCCTACTGTTTGCAAACACATTTGCGGAATTTTGTGTGCAACGACCGATGTCAGTAGGCCCGTGGCGCGTCCCAAACGAAGGCTACAAGAGCTATAAGCTGTCTGCAGAAAATTCAGCCAAACCACAGCAACTCCGATTGGTTGCTTGGAGAACATACTTTTGAAGGTTACTTGTTTGAGTAAATTCTTCAAATCTTCGGATCGAGCTTTCAAGCATTTTGTCCATGGTTTTGATCTCTGCAGTACAGCGTACTTTCTGTACATATTTGTTCCAGTCTTCCGGAGTTTCCCTAGCACTCCTTGGTACTGAAATCTTTCAAGAAAACTATTGTTCTTTCATTTTCAATACAGATAACTTTACTAGAAATTGAATTATGTTAATAGAATCCCGCTCAGCTGTCTTGCTTACCTGTTTTTCCTTTCAACATATCATAAATCGATCAAATGTCGTTGAAGTTAGTCCCCCCTGTAGAGAACGTTTGGTGACGCCTCATGTGACGAAGTTTGGTACATGACATCCGGCTTCAGCGTCAGATTGGAAAAAAACTTACATATAAACTTTTGAAGAGTTTCTAGCAACCTTTTGAGTAGTTTCCTTCATGAAAATATACTGCAATTTCTCGAATATCGTGCCAACTGAACCATGAGGCAGCCTGTGTGCAGCATATTCAGTTGTAGAACATCATAAACGAGATTCAGTTGAGTCTCTTGTGAAAACCAAGTTGATTTGCAAATGGGTGTGTTTCTCAAAAACAGTGCAATTTGGGTTCAAGTAGATCATAAGGTTGACGGAAACTCGGGGACTGTGCCTACCTGATAAGCCCAAAGCAGAAGGGCGAAACCGGTCGTGGGCTGTCGACGGATTTTCAGCAAACTTGTGGGAAGTTTTCTTTATGAAAACAAGTAGAAGCTGTTTTTCCTCTCGAAAATCTGTCAGCTTCTGAAAAATGTTTGTGTACAATCGAACCAAAATCACATATGTGTTCTCTTGTGTAGACCACTATCTGACTATAACTTTTCGGTACATTGGCACTGATAGGTTGTGTTTGATCTGTAATGCCAAACGAGAAATCTATACTGTTCCCTTAGCAATTGCAAAAACTGAGTCCTGGGACCTTCGTTTGTCCGGGTCAAAGGGCTGCTGCGAATAGAAGATGTAACAGAAGTGTACCTTCTGGGCTGATCCACTGCCTAACCGTCCCCGAATGGCTTAAACATGCGCCTACTTAGGGATGGCCGAATAGTTAACATGTTTGATTTGTAGAATAACAAACAGGAAGTTGAAAACAGTTTGTCAGAGGGAAGTGACTGCGTTTATAAGTGGTCACCTCGAGATAGTGACACTGAAATTGTCGTCCCTAAGTAATCTCGTTTCTCGAGAAATACACTCATTTGCAAATCAATTTGGTTTTCACGGGAGACTCAATTGGTTCTCTCGTTTATGACGTCCTCCAACTGAATGTGCTGCACACAGGCCGTCTCGTGTGCAGATGAGTGTCCTTCTCGAAAACAGTGCAATTTGGGTTCAAGTAGAAGATAAGGTTGACGAAAACTCGCGGACTGTGCCTACCTGATGAGCCCGAACTGGAAGGGCGAAACCGGTCATGGGCTGTCGAAGCGTTTTCAGCAACCTTGTGAATAATAACCTTGTTTCTTTTTTTAAAAAGACGGGCTGATCTCGGTAAGTGGTTAAGAGATTCTTCAAGGGGAACGGCTCTGTGGTCGGAGCTGACTGGAAGGTCCGCGGCTCAAATCCGACCTCTGCCTCTCAACTTCCCCCGTCTAGACTTGAGCAAGTTGGCAATATCCCAGCCTTCGTGTTTCATCCAGGTGGTATGGCAGTTAGGAACCGAAAGGGTGAGCCATTCCAAGCGTCATCGCCTGTCAGCGTGTGGTTATATTGACCTGTTTAGCGGAACAGTCGACTTTTCGATGTTTAACGTTCTACGTAAATAGCTGGTAAATCTTTCCCTGTTTGGGACAAAGCCTACATTTATGCCTCGAAAAACTGTCACCTTAAGGGATACGGACCACAAGTGGTTGCCATAAACTAGGATGATCAGCACTCACCGCAAGAATGCAAGCCCCAAAGTTTAATGAATAATACTGTGGTCTCCTGTAACTTCATGGGCATTGCCTCAATGAGGAGGCTGCTAACGTGTTTACGTCAAAATGAACATCACTCAGAGGGTTGCTGCGAAATCTTCCAAGGCTCACGACCGGTTTCGCCCTTCTTGGGTCATATCAAATGGGCAAAGTCACCACGTTTCCGTCAACCTTATATTCGTGCAGTACACTCATTTGTAAAACAGTTTGGTGTTCACAAAAATCTCAACTGAATTCCAGCTGGATCTGTCGTGAATGGTATACTTCGGTTGAACGTGCTGCATAAAGGCCGTTTCTTGTTTAATTTGGTGTGGAATTCTAGAAGGGCTGTCAAAGAGCTTTCACCAACCCTGTAAGTAGTTCTCTGCAAGAAGAAAATTACTGCGATATCTCCAGTATCGTACTAACTAAAAATGGAGGCAGACTTTTTACAGTATATTCAGTTTAACTGCATGATAAACGAGGTGCTCAGCTATAATTCAGGCGAATCTCCCCTCGGGAAAACAAATCAATGTTTATTTCATGAAGTGTGTTCCTACTGATGCCACGTTTTAAGACACGCAGCTGACGCACTGGATCCCTGAGAAGAACGCCACAATTCCAGTAGGTTGACGACATCTGGGTTAGGATTCTGGCAGTGATTTTGATCAGATTATCAGAGTAATGAAGGAAAATATTGCACGATCAATATAAACAAAATCCGATGCCTGTTCGCAAGCAAATTTGGTTTTGCGAGGGACTACCTCATAAGCCACAAGAAGGGCGAAACCGGTTGTGGGCTGTCGACGGATTTTCAGCAACTTTATGAGTAGTACATTACATACATACCTGTATCGCGATATCTTGAATATCGTACCAAATAAAACATGTGGCGGCCTGGTGCAGCGCATTCAGTTGCCTGAAAACATCACAAACGAAGGATCCAGCTGGGTTTCAGGGGGGTCTCCCTTCAAACCCAAATTGGTGGATAAATAAGTGTATTTCGCTTAGTGTAATTTCGTTCCAAGTAGAACATAAGGTTGACGGAGACTGGGGGACTGCGCCTCTCTGATGAGCCCCGAAAAGGCAAAGGCAGTCAAAGAATTTTCAGCAACCCTATGAGTATTACATCACGTTAAATCCAATGCCATGACACAATGGGTTTCTTGGGTACCACAGAAATATGCCATCAATGTGTACCCAATAGTAGAACCGAATCAAAATTCATTTCCTGCACTCAAAAACATCACCGATCTCCGCATTCAGTGAATGTTCGTCGCACGTGACTCATCTACAATGATGGTCTTTTCCACCCTCTTGTGTTTTGTTTTGCTACGTGAAAAAACCATCCATTATTTTCTCCATAAAACCATTAACACTCAGTCAGTGATGGATGAGCAAATCCCTGGAGAATTCTAAGGCAACGTGACGTGTCTCGTCTAGCTAGCTTATCTTGGTTTATCACACCGCATCGCCTGAGTCGAAACAGGAAACCGCCTGTATTGGTGCGGACTAGAGACGGTCTGAGGCGTTGGGTCTAATCTGTGCAAGTTTTATGCAACAGTGAACCTGTGTCACCAAGTCACTACAAATCCCATTAAGCCTGGCTTCAAAGCCGTTTTTGCTCGCCCACCACATATTGGGCTCAGCGAAATCCTGAGGCGTATTCAACAGGTGCCATATGGATGGCAATTGGATATTTCAGGGCAATATCACGATAATAACACAAACTTGCCTTGCTCGTGTTTTTCTCTTGGCTAGTGCGTTACAGGGTACAGTCACGGACACCAAGGTGGAAAAAGGAACAGCGTACAAAAATGGATGGATCATCGAAGCATCGGATGACTGTAGCGTAGTCCGTTTGATTGTCTGCTACATCGTCCAGTGTATCTTGCCATTCTTTTAAAATTTCCAAGTGTAAACAAGTCTAACTAATCGCATGATTGTGTCTAGTCTGTTAAAAACCGATATGAGCAGTCACAAAAAAACAGGAGTTGCTCGTGTCTTTTTTCGTTGCATAAAATAGTTTAAACGCTTCTTCATACAATCGGTTGTTACTATCCCGAATGGTGGCTTTCGTAGCGATACTACTTATTTCCGCAGTCGAAGCCGAAAAGTCATTTTCAGCACTGCAAATTTTTCAGCTTGATTTAGCCCTTACTTTTTAGCTCTTCAAGCCGGTAGAAGCCCGGTAACGCAATAAAATAGTTCATTTAAGTCCCGCAGCTAGGCGATACTCGTAGGAGCACAGCTATAGTGCCTGGGGTCCGTAAATCAAATACTTTTATCGTTCGTTTTTGAAGGGCATGGTCAGAACATAAAAATACATGCGAACGATAGATATGAAAGGTTGTGCGGGAAAATGCTAAAAAAGGAGACAGATCATTCGAAGGCATGCCATCAATCGTTTCCAGTTAGGCGAAATGACCTCCAGCGTATGGAAACACAACTGTAAGGACCAGCAGCTGAAGGGAGGACGAACAAGTGCTGAAAGCCCTTCAAGGCGCAGTAAGCCCTAACACAGTCAAGAGTCACACATCAGGATCAGTTGTGAAAGTCAGTGGCAGGAATGGACCGAGCCCCCCATTGCTGTTTACTGGCGTAGATGCAGCTGATGGCTTAGCAACCCACAGGTCTGTAGGTTGAACACTGTTTAGCAAGTTTCTCGTCAACCAGAGGCAGGCTCTATATGTGTCACCTAAACTAATGAAGATGTGCGTAACACCTAATACACCTTTGTGCTTGGTGAATGACCAATATTCACTTCACATCGCCTGACAAAAGAGGTACCTAATGGTATGCCATATGAACTTCTTGCCTTGGTAGCGAAGTTTGTACTTCTGCTGTGAATGACATGGTTGAGAAGCCGGTTTTTTGTGGCTACTCTTTAACGCGCGCATATAATGTGGATTCATGAACGATGCTGGATAAGAGTAACCAAAATAGGAGTCGGTATAGACCTTATGTACAGCGACAGAGAGATCTCATAGCTTAACCATTCAAGGAAACTTCAGATTCTCCCGTTAACAAATCAGTTCTATTCCGATACGTAGATCGGATTAAGTGTTAACAGCGAGGTCACCCAACAGAGTGGTTACAGCACAGATCCGTATCGATTCACCTCGGAGCTGAGGTCGCGAACGTTGAACGTGACAGGTAAAACAATCTTAGAGTTCACCTTCAGACTCACTTGTATCAGAAGGTCAAATTCCTGAAAGCAGCTCAGAAAGCTCGGAACCTACAGAGACCCTGAAACTTCACCAAAATCTCAATAGAAAAGCCGGCAAGCATACAGGCCAATCAAGCATTCGATCAATTCAGGTGCAGTCTGGATCGATGAAAGTAAAATTCAAATAGCGTGATGTCCCTTGTAAGTGCTACACTCACCTGCACTCGCTTGTTCGCAATAAACCTGTTGTATTTCTTATCGGTGAGTTTTTTTCCGGCACTACACCCTGGAGCGGTAACGACAGTCAGATAAAAAAACTTGTCCGAAACTAACCAAGTCTTGTTAAAACTCCGGCTGAAATACTTTATTTTTAAAGGAGACCATAATTTAAATGAATCCGGAAACAAGCTGACTGCATGATGGGAGAGGTTTACTTTGATTTGCGGCCATGTAACTGAGTAAGCCTCACTCTGTATTGATTAGAATTTCGATAACTTATTC
This sequence comes from Opisthorchis viverrini, assembly GCF_000715545.1. NCBI lineage: Eukaryota > Metazoa > Platyhelminthes > Trematoda > Opisthorchiida > Opisthorchiidae > Opisthorchis > Opisthorchis viverrini. The sequence goes on from NW_008751761.1 coordinate 262,114, forward strand.
TCTGTTTTACAAACAACATGAATCGATTGTTTCAGTGTTGAATAGCTGTCACAGCCGTGCGATTTACAGTCTTCACAACAAATCGACCCGAACAGTCCTCATTCCATGACGCGATAACGCTGACCGATTTTCAGCGACCCGAGTTAATGATTTGTCTCAGAGTCAGATTAGGTTTGTCAGTCCATTTAAATGGACCATGTACAGCTCTCTCGATACATCGAATGGCTGGTCAGATCGAGGAATCACTTGCCAACATTTCGCAACCACGAAATATGACACTTTGCGTTAGGTGGAATTCCACACGGATCCTGCTTTACTGCTCGCAGTTAGGTGCTGCCACGGCCGAGAAGCCCATCCCAAGCAAGATTGGCCGAAAGTTCGGGACGCTTGCCGGTCCGACATCAAGCCGAGATCTGATTGAGCGAAAGTCCGGACCCAACAGCCAATCATGACCTAGTATTGGTCGAATGCCGGTTGCCAATGGCGCATCCAGAACGCGTCAGAATTTCCAGAAAGTTATTTCCGCCCACGCTATATATATGAAGCGCTGCACAGCTGTTCCTGACTTCGTTTTGGGCGTTAATATACCTTGTGCACCTTTGGTGGTTGTCTTGAAGTGAACGCTAGCTTGGGAGGATCAGACCGAGAACTAAGCCGAGAAAAATAACGTTAATACACTTTGAGACAGTTTGAGCGATTACGACGAAAACGGAGGAATGTGCTGCCTCATTCCTCATAGTTTCTCTACTATTACCATTTGTGTGGGTGAGGGGAAAACTAGGGAAGTTACGCCAGAAATGAGCCTAGCTTGTTGACGGTATCCATGCAAAATATATCTGACTTTGGTAACGCGCTTATGGTAGCTAATTATCAGCTGAATTCCCGTAAGAACTGTAGTAATTCCGCTCCCAAGTTGACCGTAGGGACGCACGTAAGACTAACTTACATGAGTTTGTCGTGTTTAATTTTTACAAGCCAAGAAATATGTTCTTCATCAATTATTTATCGTCTAGGTAGTCACCATCTGCACTCTTATGATTTATACTTTGTTGCTTCGATATTTTAGTGGCACGTCAACAGCGTTGTGTACGAATAACACTTTCTTTTTCTGCGGGAAACATGGCGTTGTGACAGAACCTCAGCCTCCTGTGGCTAGAATAAATAAACGTGGACGAGGTTATTACCAAGTCTTTGCTAAATTTTTGGCCAGCTGCAGAGTTTGACAGCAAATATGGCAATTTTACAAACTTTTGCTTCCTTGCGTTAGTCTCATGTACACTGTACGTGAGAGGCACGTAGGAACACGCTGTTTTCCCTCGGATTTCTCGCAAAATGATATTTATTCTACCGATACAAGAACCGATAACGATAGCGTGACTCTGGGTTCGAGCTTGAGCTCAATGAAGTCGATTCACCGTGAATCATACCATCATGCTGAGTTCAGTTCTTCGTGCAAACTGTACTGGAAAGATTCAGAAAGCTATGGTAAACACCTTAAAAGACGACCGAAAACCATCATAGTGTGGGAACTCACTGAAAAACGACTCTCACGTATAGAATGATACTCAATCCTATCAATCACTTTTATGAGTGAACATGAATTCCAGCGTTGATCTGTCGGTGTCAGAAGCAACCACGCAGACCATCGAGGTGCGGCACGCAGATCAGCGTGACCTTCAGAATCATGCTCAAGGGATTATCGGTGAATATTAAGTACAATTACTCGGAAATTTGGCTGATTGATTGTTAGCGCTAATCCTCAAGGGCTGCTATACAGTACATGGTCAAAGAAAGATCAGATCGCCGGTCTGTGCGTAAAGATCCACTGGAGTAGGTCGAATTTCATGAATTCAAAAATGGATGAAAATCTCGTTTCTAACTGCTGTCACCGCGCCAGTGCCTTTATGTCGGGAAAAGAATCGATAACAAGGAATACAAAAGCCTTATTGTGAACAAGCGATAGCCAAAACTACTAGGGGCCTCGCGGCACATAAAGCGCACTTTTGACATTGATCTAGGCCGTCTAATCGGCTTTTGGTGAACACTCGTCATCGTCGACCGTGCTTCCATAAAACGCCTGAACACTAATCATAACTTTTTGTACAGGACAGTGGGAAGACAGTCGGATGCACGTACGCCTATCGATTAACTTTTTACTGTCGCATTCGAAATGCGATCAATAAACGGAACTGACTGGACTGAGCTTACACTTTGGTCGAATGAGATCTATTCACCAGTCTGATTGCTATTACTCCTCGGTCTGTCGTAAAATTCACAAGCCAGTGGTTCTCTCCACACTCTACGTGTTCAGATTAGAATGAATAACAACAGGGACACGCATTGAATTGTCAAAACTCATGTGTCTAATGGTCTTACACACTGACAGTTTTTGTTTACAGTACAAAAGTCGGCGAAACGAGTGACCACAAACAGGCATAGGTGTCTAAGAGCTCACAGCAAATCCCGCTATCACACATACCGTGTGAGCTTTTGTACTCTGACAAACTTTGACCTGGTGTAATACTTCTAAGATTTTTGAAAACGGTGAGAAAACAATTATCACGTTTATGTGTGCAATTTTACGATCGCACCTACACAGTTTTCCCTCCGTTTCACATCCTCGACGCGCATCCGACTAGAAGAATGGACGTATGCAACAACTTCTTTCGTTAGCTGGAGTTTGTCCAAAGGATGCAGATGCAATGAAATCCATTTGTGGAAAGTCATTTGTTCATCACCAAGATAAGGTAAAACGTGAGAAAATGGTCGCTTGCCGTATAATTGCCATCCGAACAACTTTCCAACACGATTGATCCCGGCGTAAAATTGTTTCCTCGGGGCAAAAGCCGTATGGCTAGCTAGCAAAGTGGAGTTGTTGAAATAAATTTTAAAGTCACCGAACTATTGCTTCGTCAAATAGTTTTTCGTGCACACCGCTGGTTGTGATGTAGTACTCCCCTGAAAATCCACATACCTCACTGAATAAGGGAGTACCGCTTGTTGCTACTTCCGCGGGTTTGTTGGTTGGGCTTTTACGTTGTGTACCTTTTTGCTTGTGATGTTGACGGGCCGTAAACATAGACTGATTGCATTTGCGCGATAAAACGTCAAATGAAACATTCCCAGACTGGAACCTATCGCGTAGATATAGTTTATCGGGTGCACATCACACAGGTTACGAGGGTTGATAATACCTTGATATAATGGAAGGTGGTTGAAAACCCTGTAATAGCTCACTGCCGGTTTTCTTGACGCTTCTTCAGGTTAATCAGGACTTCATTTGGGTTTTTCATCAGCCGCCTGAGAACATCACAAACGAGAGATTCAGCTAGCTTCCAGGTGAGTCTCTCCCAAAAACCAACTTAGTTTGCAAATGAGTGTATATTCCCTAATTTCGCGCAATTTGGCTTCAAGTAGATCATAAGGTTGACGGAAACTCGGTGACTGCGCCTACCTGATTATCCCCAAAAAGGGCGAAACCGGTCGTGGGCTGTCGGCGGCTTTTCAGCAACCTTAAGAGTAGTTCATTACATCTGGAGGATATTTCGGGTTCGTGGTATTAAAGCGTTTCCGAATCGATAACAGCTCAGGACAACACCCCGACAGAGCGAAGAACCCAGTCAGACTGAGGCACCGTATAAACCGAATATATAGCCAGATAGCCAGACGAAAAACACCAAAAAAGCACGCTCTATTTCCTCCGCGAATTCCAAATGAATCTAAGAAGCCTGAGCTTAAGATAGTCAACCTTTTCGGCGGTACATTCTTACTCCTGTCATGATTCAGGTCGCACCTGGGAACATTGCTTGTGAACTACGTCAAACGTAATGATCGAGCCTGACTGTCATTTGTTCATCACCAAGATAAAGTAAAACGTGAGAAAATGGTCACTTGTCGTATAATTGCCATCCGAACAACTTTCCAACACGATTGATCCCGGCACACAGAACTAACATATGCGCACACACAAAGGGGTTGCATTGACCAACAAGTGATCTCAGACACTTGCCAATTAGATGACAGAACGGCGGGCCCAAATAACGTTGTACTGGCCCGTATTTAAGTAATCTTTAACAAACGTTGCTGACTGCATCCGAACGTAGGATTATAGCAACTGGGCGGGATGGCTCAGTGTGATGAGTGTGCGAAATTACCGGCCAGGAGGTCCCTGGTTCGATCCCGCCCTCTGACTCTCGACTTCCCTGTCTGGGCTTGGACAACCTGACAGTATCCCAACCCTCGTGCTTCGTTGCATGGCAGCTAGGCACCGAAAGGGTTTTACAGCGGAACGATTTTGAAAAAAATTTTACTATAGCAACTCATTTTACTGTGCTGTTTTGATTGTCGGCTTCTCTATATAGCACCTAGGTCCTCATCAGTTACTGACCAGCTCCTGACCTTGACTGAATGATCAACCGGTTCCGATCAGGTTTCGCATTTGTTCTGTCGATGTGTTGATTCAGTGGCCCGTCCGACCGGTAATCCGGGGGGTCCCATCCTAATGAGTTCTTCAAAGGTGATGCAAAGATGTATGCTGATACTACTAGACATCTTTTATCCTGTTTATGTGTTTGCAAGTAAAACACGTTTTGCTGGAATTATCGATTGGTTATTCAAATATGTATATCTATACTACCATCAAGCTGGCCAGATGTATTGAATCTAATGGGCTAAACCACCCATTCACAGTTCGAAATGTCTGAAAGCTGTCCATCATCACAGAGAAGACAAAGAAGGGAAGTTTGACGGCCAGTTTGCAAAATCTCCCAGCTAATTCCCGGCATTCTGATCCGGCCTGTATTAGTCGAGGGCTTAATTCGTTTATGTTGCCTCGTAACATCTTACCTACACTACCAAATGTTGGCATGTCAGATTGTCGTTTCTTAACACGTTATTGTTCGGCCCGGTATGTCTAGGCCATCTAGGTAAAACTTAAGTGTAGTTCAGCCTACTTTTTTGGTTTTTCACACTGTTCATTGTACTGTATTTATCAGGAAGGTCAGATGCCTGAAAGCAACTTCAGAACGCCCGGAACCTACTGCTCCACCAAAAACTCAACAGGAGAGCCGGCATGCATCCAGGCCAGTCAATCATTCAATCCATTCAGCAAAGCCTGATGAGCGTTCTTGCACGCCACAGAAGTACGACCGAATGTGATCAGCGTTCAGGCTTTTCATAGAGGCACGATCGATGTTGACGGGTGTTCACTAACGCCTATCAAACAGCCTGGATCAATGTCAGAAAGTTCGCTTTAAATAGCTTGGGACCGTTGTAACTTTTGCTCTCGCACTCGCTTGTTCGGAATATAGCTATTGTGTTCCCTTCTGTGAGTCTTTTTTCTTCGGCATTAGGCACTGGAGCGAGTCAGCAGCAGATACAACAGATTGACGAATCAGCAGACATAACAGGATTGTTGGGACTTTGACGCTCATAAGGTCACAGGTATTTTTCAGCCGAGCCAAGGACCTATAGTTGTTGGTCGGAGTGGCTTTCTCCTGGTAATTTCATCGCTAATGATATTTAATATCTCCATCACCGTGCTCTGCAATGATTCAAGTGGTCACATAGCTAATATGAACGGGTATAGACCTAACACACTACTCACCGAGTTGCTGAAACCTCTTCGAAAACTCTAGGTTCTACTTGAGCTCAGATTGCACCAAATTCAACAAATGCACTCATTTGCGTACCAGTTTGGTTTTGACGTAAGACTCACCTCAAAACCAGTTGGACCTCTCGTTCATGCTTTTCTTCAACTAAATGTTTCGCACTAGGCCGTCTCATTTTCCCGTTGGTGCCATATTCTAGAGTCAGAAGCATATTCTCACGAGGGAAAATATTCATAATTTTGCTGGAAATGTTTGACAGCTCGATAACCCTTCTTTTTGGGGCTCATTAGCTCCAAGAACGGTGAAATCGGTCGAAGAGTTTTCAGCAACCCCATGTCACATCCATACAACGTATCGCGGTGCTTGTGTGTCGTACCGACTGAAACATAAGGTGCAGCGGACTGGGTTGAACAACAGCGTCATAACGACCGGAATTCAGGTGGGTCTTCCCTGAAAATCAGTTTGGTACGCAAAAATACCTTTCGCTAATATGAGCATACCGTATAACGAACTCTGGAAAGCTTCGCATGTCAAAAGCTAACTGCAACTGAACAGTGCTCATCACTTTCTAGTTCTGCGCCAGTGGATGATAAATGGAGAAGGTGAGTATCTGGCATAACCGCGCTAAACGCAAAATTAGCTGGGAATAACTACGGGAAGAAAAACCTTTAAGACAAACAGTTGATCTTTAATGATCCAGCAAACCTATCCCCACAGTAAAATCGAAGGGGTACGTCTGCCACGACGAACATTGCAGAGTACAATAGCTTTTCAACGTAGATTGTGACTCAGAGGCTCAGACTCGCAAAAAACATAAGTCAGATTTTAGGCTCAGTTCTGCCGCATCTGCTGGACCCGACAAATCAAGCAAGTGCTGAATGTGTCTGCCTTGCATTTTTTATCAGTTCATTTGCAGAGCAGGCAGCAGCCTATTCGATAGCGTTTTGATACGTCTACCTGGTTGCGTGTTACCACTAAAGCGTGA
>NW_008751761.1:269482-273456 GCF_000715545.1 Opisthorchis viverrini
TGCCGGTCAACTGAGACACCTGAGTTATTGACGAAGATGCCATGGTGCTCTGGGACTGAAATTGGTCGACGGCATTCTGTACAATGGGCGCTCTTTCATCACTCAGAAACTTTCTCCCTTTGCCAGGAAAATCCAATGGCAATCAAGCGTGTAATGTGAAAGGATCTTTGATGAGACCATGTTTGGTTTTGTAACCACGAAGTGCAGCGGTGGCGCTTTCACCAAGGGAATAATATAGTTTCACAATTTCAATGCGCGTACTAACATCCATTGTAAACAGAAAAAATATCAACACTTAAATACACAATCTCCTTTATGTGGCTATTAATAAAGAAGAATTTCTTTATCCTTTCTTTAATTGGCTACGTTTACTTACTCAATTAAATTTTGCGTTTATTACGAGACACCCTATGTATAGGGCAGTAGGTCTATATATCAGTAGCTTGGGTGGGTTAGTTGGCTCTTGATCAGGTGCGTGGTCGCTAATTTGTTTGGCGAGATCAGTAATCAGCTTGCAGTTGTGATAAGACATCCTGAGTGCGTTGTTGATCGGGCCCCTCAGGGCAAATGTACTACTATGTTCGGTCACAAGATACTACTAAGTCACATTGCATCAGGTTTAACAGAAGTCATTATCTAAAATCTTGTCAACTTACAGGGACCGGAAAGTGATTACTTCCATTTAGGGCAAAATAATTGGTCGGTAATACCTGATCGTATGTGAGTTTGTGCACGTGGTCTCTCAAGCAGACGGTCTGCTTGTCAGGCGACCAAATTTGGCCTTGACCGGTGGACTAAGATGAATGGTTTCTTTCTCCCCTGTCATTCGTTCACATTGTTGTCTGCAAGTCCAGGTAATGCGTTTGAAGAGATTAAAGCTAAATGTCAGCAAGCCGCAGTGAGTCTCTGTTGAACAAATTCAGACAGAGCCGGTTTGTGCGTCCTGTCATTTGGCGTTGTTTCCCATTTGACTTGCGGTATGGACTGATTAAGTGAAGCCACGAAGTACGGCCATCTGCACCGGATAGACATCTCATGAGGGCTAGGTGTAGAACAGTCTGTAGGATAGCCACATTTATGGAGTCTAGTCGACCTCAAATATATTCATTGGCGCACTGAATTTATCTTCGTTTTAACCTGTAGGACAAGAGTTTTCAGAGTGTCACCAAACTTTTCCCAGAGGTATCGTCACATTTTTCACTGGTACGCCCTAGTTTGCAACAGTTACGCTTACCTGTAAATTCAGAAAAAGTTCTCGCATTCTAAGAACTCCAGTCTACTGACCAAAAGAGACATTATGCAGCAAGATCTGATGTCTTCTGCGACCTACTTGCCAGATTTCACAGCTGGCATACAAACGTTTTATCGTCACTCAACGAGACGAACAGTGCGGAAATATATCCACCCAATCCGAATGGTGGCGAAACATTTTGGGGACGACTGCCAAGTTCGGTGGACAGATCATCAGCCACGTGACCACCAGGCCGACTCATTGCTAACATGTCCTAGGAGCTGAAGTTTGACCACGTAGCTCGCACCTGTTGATAAGAGGAAACCTGAATATTGTCTGTAGTTCCAAGAGCATATTTTGTTTGGTTAAAGTGTCGCATTAGTCTCGAGTTCCTCCAAAAACCCTGCCACAGAACTGACGTGAGAGAAGATCTTCTGGCACAGTGAGTCCAGGTTTTGGTGTGATTTCTGCATGTAAGTTCGACTTTATCGAATAATGTCACGTGATGAAAGTCACGCTAATGGACATGAAAACCAACTTCAGTAGATTCTGTTGAATTTGGTGCTCATTCAATAAGTGATTAAAATTTGCCACGTATTTGAAATTCAGTGGATGTATTTCGTTGAGATAGTTATCCTTCACGCCAAATTTTCTTCCGCTGGCAGTGAGATTCAAACGAGTTGCACAGCTTTTAAATTTCCGAATGCTGATTGGTACAAGTTGGAGGAAAACTTCAAGTGTGATGAGTTTTGGATGAGGCAGCAAATGTGTGCGTCAAAAAACAGCCCACTGATTCAAAGGTACTTGATGGAGCAACTTAGAGACTACTGGTTGGCTGTTGATCACGTGCCTGTTTGCCCGTTTGCCGTGTTTGGAAGCCGACTTGCGAAAGTTTCGTCACCACACGGGGAGGCGTTGTCAGTGCGCAGTTGGGTGGGTACCTCCTCTTTGTCTGCGAGCATTTATGTAGCATTTGAATACTATGTTTTATCTCTTAAAGTGACTGGCTAACTGGAAGACAGCATTTTCCTGAAGTTATTGATCCGGTTATGACCTTCGCCGCGTTGGAGTCCGAATGTCTTGGTTATCCAGATGTTTATAGTTTTTCCTTCTTTGCTTTGATTGGCCCCCTCTCAATTTGCATTACGTTGTGATCTGATCTTTTCGATACTGATTGGTTGGTTGCAACGGCTGGTGTCCCTGTGTCTGCCGGCCAATCTGGTACTCTGATTTATTGCCTGGGCAACTTTTACCATTCAAATTGGTGTGTGAATCAGGCTTCTGAGTACAACTTCAGTCCTAATCATTTTTGCCTAGGCGCTGGTAGCCTCTCATCACATTAGTCCTTGAGAATATATCAGGTCGCATGACATATATGTAACGGAACGGGGCCCCGGCTGAACTCCAAAATGGATTATCGCATCACTCGGTATCACCTGAATGGGTGATCTGATTGGTCCACGGCTAACACTGACTAATTAGGATGGTTGCTTCCATTGCCTCGAACTCTATTCATCTGTATAAAATCATAATTTTAGTTGTCTGCTATAGCTTCACAGAGGTGTACTCATATTCGCATTAAGAGTGGGCCATGCTCGTCCCAGGAGTAGGAAGGGAAATAACCGGTAATTTTCCTCCTCAAACATATGAACTCTATAACATGGAACAATGTAAATTAGTCCTGAATGTTACTGATCAGTCAAATCGTGCACGACCTAGGTCAATAAAATGAAGAAAATGAAATAAACCGAGGTGTATTATTGGTCGGGAGTGGTGTGATCCGTAAGAGTTGTAGGCATTTCAGGGTCACGGAAATTGCGCAAGTCGTGATTGGCTGTGAGTCAAGTGGGGGCTTCATGGCTGGCGAAGCAGACCAGTGACAGCTACTAAGAGCGGAATGAACTCAGCTGAAATTCGTTCACATTGTGACAGAGTTGTCATTGTTCAGATTGACACACTGTGGATAAGATCAGAGCCAAATATTAACCGATCACAGTCTGTGCTTTAACTCTGCGTTAGCAACAAAAGACTATTGGCATTACTTTCTTGCTTTGCAAAGTTATTGCTAACTTTTCCCTCCTGAGTGTGGTCACATTTGTATGTCCTGTTCAAAGCCCTTCGTGAACACCCGATTTCCTGTCTCGGCAAAATTTACTAGTGTACTGAAAGAACAGTTTAGTTTCTGAAGTACGGGGCTCAACATTGACGAGCTATGAATCTCCCAATTTTGTACACTGTAATACTTTCTATTCCAAACACTGTTGATCTGTAAGTCCGGTAGAAACCGTATTTCTAGTACAAGCTCCACGGGGACTAAATCCTTTCCCTGAAACATTAATTTGTGTCTAAACTAGTCTTGCTGTTTCCTGCTTTAGCTTAATTGCCTGTTTTATTTAACTATTTGCGTAACATTTTAAGCGAGCAATCAACCCTCGAATTCGGTTTATTCCATTCATGTCTTTTTCGCCTTACCATGACGCGGTATCTCATTAATCATTGTCCAATGTGTCGATGTTTTCACAGCCCGACATCCGACCTGTGAAGATCAAAACAAGTCCCTTCAGATGGTCGTATTCCCAGTGGGAGGGACACAGGTATTGTTGATATTGGATATCAAAGATAAGCCGACAATGTGACCAGACAAATAGTCAACGTTTCAACTGACCAAATCATCTCAGGATAGGTCTGTTGTAGACCTGTCTGTTTCATTTTTAACCGCCCCCCCCCCCCCCCCCCCCTCTCT
>NW_008751761.1:273705-281851 GCF_000715545.1 Opisthorchis viverrini
CCCCCCCCCACGATTGGTAGACAATGCACTCTGGATGGCAAAAAATAACAGTAGCTTAAAGCGGTTTTTGCAAGTCCAAAAAGTAGAGAGACTTCTTTGAATGAAAAACGGCACATGACAACGATAAGGTACCAAGGACATAGGATAAAATGCACCCACTGTCTAGCCGACTGGACCAGAACGCGACTCTCGTTAGTCCTTGGTTCTTCAAACCACAAAACAGTGTGGAATTAAACTTAGTTTGTCGCTCTTTAATTATCAGCTTCCAACAATTGTCTTAAATGATGTGGTGGGTATGTATTCGCGCTGTATCGGCATATGTTCCGCGGATGTTAATGTACCACGCACTCCATGTCTTGACAGCTAAGCTTTCGCAGGACGACCCGCAAAGCATGCATGTTGATTGACTCAAAACTTTGGTGTGGTCCACAGAACAGTGGAGTCCGGTAACCGTTTTACAATAGATCACTAGAAGCCTGCCGGGAACTTTGAATTGGTTCAAACAGCGTAGTAATCCTACCACCACCAGGTATATTTGTGGATTCTCTCTGTTCTGAGATTTGAGTACCTCATTCTTTGAGAAAGTTTGAGCTCATTCCACCGTGGATCATCATTGCTGATGCGTTTAAGCTTGGTAGAGATGTTGATTACCTGTTTTGCCGAGCTGGGTGGATGTCATTTCAGAAAATAATACTGATAAATTTCTGTGGTACCAGCCGATCTACTGAACAGAAGACTTTCCACCAGTAGGAACAAAGTTTTCCCGGCCGCAACACTCCGAACCTGGTTCACCAGCCATCGTTTGTGCCCCTTTAATCCCAAGGATAGACTACCTGTCCACGCCCAAAATATGTTAGTTTACTCATTCTCTTGCTGCTGTGCAGCGGAATACATTGGACGCACGACTGGTTAACTCGGTCAAAGAATGAAGGAACACAATCCACCCTGGCTAGCTTCTGGAACCAGGAGGACGATAACCAGTTCTGTAGTACAACATTTAGCTGGCACTGCACATAGCGTGATACCCAGCCAAAGTTTCCACGTTGTTTACAAGGCACCGGCTAATCAACCCAGATCAGTACAGCAGCGCACAATTACAGTGGCTGAAGCTATCACCATACGACATCGCGACCCGATCCTTTGTCGGCAAAAACGCTTTGTTCGTGTGTTGTACTTACCGTGGTCCAACTCACCTGCCGTCACACATGCACCTTGTGCTGAACACACAACTACAGCACCCCCCGAGCTGACTAACTCAAGTCATCCTATTGGTGACCTGTACTAATGGTTCTTTGATAGGTAGCCAATGTCATCTCACTCGATTCCCTGTCCATTTATACTGCTCTCTTAACCTTTTCAATTATATGACTTGAAAAGACCTTGCCGAAAACACGTTAGTCAACCCACCTGTGTTCTTATTATAGATGGGAATGCCATGCAAATTTTTGTTACTTCTTCAACGAACCTGATAGGTATCCTGTTGCTGTGTTGTGTACAAGTGTGACCAACCTACTCCTATGATCTGTACTGGCTAGTTACGTCAACCCATGTCAAATCGAGTCGAGTCGAGAAGAGCTTTGAAGAGAAATTCCATCTCAGGTGGAGAACCATATGGAAAAATGAGAAACTGAAAGATAACCCGGAGACTTAGCTGCTGAAAGTAGAAGTCGGTTGGAATTTGAGCTAAGATCCACAGGGAGATGTTTTGACGGACGTACTGTATCGTACAATGAGGCGAGAATGCTTCTAATCACTCCGACAGGAATACTACAGTAAACTCACTGCGGAAGAGTGTGTGAAGTACAGAAAACTTTATTAGGGACTCTGGGATACTTTTAGACTTTTGAGATTGCGAGTAACAGTAAAATCCGCGTACCGAACATGAACAGACTGCCTATGGGTATTCGAACTGGTTAGTCTAAAGAAATACGAAGGTAATTGGCACTGACGGAAGAAAGGTTACTGACCAAGTCGATGCACAGATTTCGCTGAATGAATGAGAATCCGTCATCGTTTCTCGATTCATAGTTCACTGCATGTGGATCCTACAGCGTTCATGGATTTGACGTAATGAAATTTGGGAAGTACGCGTGGAGCACGAACAACGAGAAACCTCACCAAAAGTCCTTCTTGGAAGTAGCTAGGTGCTTCGCATCTACCCGGATTTTGTAGACGTCCAAGGTTCGTGAATATCGCACCGCCAACTGAGCTTCTAAACTTGACGGACAAGGGAACAGTGACAGTCTGTCAATGTACAAATTAGGCGAATCAGTTATTCCCCTTCATCGCGTTTTTCTTCGTTGGAGCGCACCCCAAGCAAACAAAAGTACCCTCATTCGCACAAAGGGACAGCTGAATCCAGCTCAAACTCTCGTCTAAGCAACAGCAACGTATTGCGATATGTCGAACATCCTCTCACGTGAAATACGAGGCGGCCTTGGACTGTCGAATAGTTTTCAGCAACCTTATGAGTAGTGTATTACGTCCCCATGCCCTGCAAGAGATTTCGTCCTGTGGTCTATGGTGGAAAGCAGCAGAAAGTTCTGCATCCCCTTCTTTATCTCTGTTGTGAATCGTCAGCAGTGTGTGTCTCACATAACTCAGAAAATTTCCGGACGTCAATTTCCGGTCAGTGGATGAACACCCAAACAGCGACTGATCAGCTGTGTGATCCGATCTCGTTTTCACTTTTACTGACCGAATGTTTTGCGGTTCGTTTTAGGATAAAATGACAGCACTAGTAAGTCTACTGCTCCGCACAACTATCCAGGACAGTTAGCCACATGACGTATAGAAATCAGGAAGAAAAACTTCTGAAAAGCATTAGTCGTATCGGCGATAAACACGGTGACAATCAAGGCTTTGAACACGCAGACATGAAAACACATGGTCCAGCTGTCCTTTGGTCAGGAACAAACAAGCCATTCTGTAACTTCCTGTCAGGAACGGTCTCGGACCGACTGGAGCTCCGCCAAACTAAAACCGACCTGATAGGCATATCACAAAAAACATTGGGCACCGTATGAGATGCAATTATACAGTGGATAAATCAAAACACATACTTGTATGGTGTGTGTGTGTGTGCGTAAAAGGCTCCGTAATGTATCGTCTGACAAGCATACTTCAAAGGCTGTCTAGTAAATGAGGTTCGTTGGTCCATAAATTCACAAAGTAAATCAAGTCATAAGTGATATATAACCTGACAAAACTTCACCACACAGTGACACAGTCATACTTATTTTTTCTTGGCTTGATGAAACTGTATATGAGTCGCTTGTTCAGTCTGTGAAATAGCTCTGGTACTTGGACAGCGAGTTGTATGGGGATTCTACTACTATCTGTAATTTTAGTGTGTCATTCTTGAGGACCCGATTAATACTCCATCAGGTTCCCGATAGAAATCTGCAGCTCTTAGAATCAAGCTGCCTGAATTAGGGAATAACCGTGGTTTTATTTGATTGCGAGAAATAAAACTAAGTTTAAAAACTGCTTAAATTTGTTTGATGGATCATGCATGACATGGTTGACGTTGAATCATTGAACTTTACGAGATCAATAATTTTTCGTTGTACCGTAACTTTGCTTTGGTCTAAAACTGTAAGCAGCCTATACTATCATCAAGGAAACTACTCACAAGGTTGCTGAAAACTCTTCGACAGCCCACGATCGGTTTCGCCCTTCCAGTTCGGGCTCATCAGGTAGGCACAGTTCCCGAGTTTCCGTCAAGCTTATGTTCTACTTGAAACCCAAAATGGACTGTTTTCGCGAAATACACTCATTCGCAAATCCACTTGGTTTTTCACGACAGACTCAACTGAATCTCTCGTTTATGATACTCTACAGCTGAATGTGCTGCACGCAGGCCGCCTCATGATTCAGCTGGCACTATATTTTAGAGATCGCTGTATATTTTCATGGAGGAAACTACTCACGAGGTTGCTGAAAACTCTTAGACAGCCCACTACCGGTTTCACCCTTCTTGGGGCACATTCGGTTGTAGAATATCATAAACGGGAGATTCACTTGAGTTTCTCGTGAAAACCAAATTAATTTGCAACTCGGCCTATACTACTTTTTTGTCATGAACTGCACCAAAACGAAAGCGATAGGAAGTAGGACTAAGAAAGATAAGAGATCTTACGTTCCACTGAAATGGAACAAGTCCACTAACTGCAGAAATTTAGATCTGTCTACTGCTACAGTACTCCTATGGATGATTGTAAACCACCAACCCTTTTTAAATAAGTTGCCCCATTGCAATGCTTTTTCCTTAAAAAATCAGTCAAAGGGGCTCCTGAAAGTTTAAGATACCTTGGAGGTGGATGCACTGGTGGTCAGCTGAGTGAAATAAGATGAACTATTCCGATGCTTGTCTATTCGGAATGCAGAAGATGTACCTGTACGCATTTGAGTTAGTCATGTGACCACCAATGCCTCATACGGCAACAACGGAAGCTTGACAACGAAAGCTTGACAGGGTTGTTTCAAAAAGTCAATGAAATAACCCCCAGCCCCATATTAGACGCCCCCTATTTTCCCGTTCGCCACTGGCAGTTGTTCATTGTTTCACAGACGCTTTGGTTGAGTTTGAAATGCCTTCATGTGGTGCAAAGAAGCAGTCAGCATAACAGCGCTTTTTTCGGACTCTGAGGGCTTTGAATTTGACAAGCAGATATAACATCTCATTGCGGGCAACCTATTATTTACCACAATAATGAAAATGAATATTCTTTTTGGATTCGTTTTCAACAGAACTTAATTAACTACTAACAGTAATTTGTGATACCCACAATGAATTCTTAGGCTGAGTTCACTGAGCTGAATCTTGAGCATGCTTTTCGTAGGTTGACCGTGGAGAGAGATCAGACATAAGAAAAGTATTATTGTCTCCGAGGATGAGACTCGGAGATGAGATTCATTAGCGGCAGTAGACGAATGGTAATTTTATTGGAGATCTCGCCCTGTAAATGAAACCGGTCTATGCTGAAAAGCCGAGAAGCACTGCTCAGCTGTTTCATCCTTACTGGGAATCAAGAGCCGTGTGTGCATCTCACGGAACTTTGATAGAGGGTTTCAAAATCGTGACAATTCGACCATGAGCAACCAGTCATCAGTGTGACTAACTCACACTTGGGCAGTATACAGCTCCACTGATCACTCAGTCACGGAATCCACTTTACGTGGTCACGCGCTGGCTGGCTCCTCGAGTGACGACCCATCCAATGTTGTCCCGCCATCGGAACTACACAGAGTGACAATAACACACTGTACCCTTTGCTCCTGAATACTTCAGTTTCACTAAAGTTGTACTACTGATTTCGCTCCATCCATAAATCAGCTGCATTCAGATGGCCAAAGTATCGAACTGAATGTGTAACTTTTAGCTACAGTAGTACAATTGATACAGCAAGTGATATTCAGTTTGCTAATAGAATGTCACTTTGTGGTGGAGAATGAAAAATGTATCTGTGTTTAACCAGGCCTTGCATCTAGACATCTGGTGGAACGAACTCAAAGACTCTTGTGCAGTTTTCCACACTTGAGCTATTCAGAGCGGAAAATAACTTGGTCCGAAGTAGGTCACATCCTACACAGGATAGCAGAGCATCTCATCGGTCAACAGAAATTCTACAGCGTGATATTACCTGGGAATCCGGCTAGACTGATATTCCTATTATTGACGTCGTACTCTGCTACATCTAACTGCTGTTCGCACTCCAGTGTCTGGTACTAGAAAGAACTCACCGACTAGGGTACACAGCAGCTTTATTCCAAACAAGCGAGTGCGAATTACAACGGGTAAGCAGCCTATGCTATCATCAAGGAAACTACTCACAAGGTTGCTGAAAACTCTTCGACAGCCCACGATTGGTTTCGTCCTTCCACTTCGGGCTCATCAGGTAGGCACAGTTCCCGAGTTTCCGTCAACCTTATGTTCTACTTGAAACCAAAATTGGACTGTTTTCGAGAAATACACTCATTTCACGAGAGACTCAGCTGGATCTGTCGTTTATGATATTCTACAAATGAATGCGCTGCACACAGGCCGCCTCATGTTTCAGCTGGCACGATATTCGAGATATCGCAGTATATTTTCATAAAGGAAACTACTCACAAGTTTGCTGAAAACTCTTAGACAACCCACGACCGGTTTCGCTCTTCTTGGGGTACATTCAGTTGTAGAATATCATAAACGAGATATTCGGCTGAGTCTCTCGTGAAAACCAAATTGATTTGCAACTCAGCCTGTACTAATTTTTTGTCATGAACTGCACCAAGACGAAAGGGATAGGAAGTAGGGCTAAGAAAGATGAGAGATCTTACGTTCCACTGAAATGGAACAAGTCCACTTACTGCGGAAATTTAGATCTGTCTACTGCTGTAGTATTCCTATGGATGATTGTAAACCACCAACCCTTTTTAAATGAATAAGTTGCCCCCATTCCAATACATTTTCCTCGCTGTTGAAATTTTCAAAGGCATATCCGATCAGCAATGGTTTGTTCAATCGTATAAAATTAATCATATTTCCTAGAATGGTGTATTGCACTCCCAGAAAACTAGCTTTTCGTCTTTTAGAGTCCAAATGAAGAAAGTACGGGGTGATATATTGGGAACCACAGGTTCGATCAATCACAAAGTTCTATCTCAGACGTGGGCGTACGACATTTTTGCTGTGGAAATCATATACGTTATGCCCTCCCGGACCCGATTTCTCCTTTGTCATTCGACAATTCTGTCAAACGCAAGTCACTTTCAACCGGAGGTATCGCCTTTGTGAACACGTGATTTCACCCATTCATTCGGTTTCGCTCGGATGTTTGTGGAATGTTTGCAACATTTCTTGTCGCATCAGATGACCGAAGGCTTCAGTGATATCGGTGACCTTCGGTACCAAAATCTACCAAGTGGATCATACGGTGGTCGGAGGAACTGCGCGGAAACTCCATGAAGCTATATTGTTATATTCAGATAGAATTGATTCTCAGCGAATATACACTCATTTGCAAACTAATTTGGTTTTGCGAGAGAATCACCTGGAACCCAGCTGAATCTCTCGTTTGTGATGTTCTCAGGCAACTGAATGTGCTGCACCAGACCGCCTCATGTTTCAGTCGCTACGATATTCGAGATATCGCGAAATATGTATTTCTTTGTAATGTACTACTCATAAGGTTGCTGAAACACCATCGACGGATTTACAGCATCCTTATGAATAGTACATTACAAAGAATTGATTATCCTTCATAGTGAGAAAGAATGCTTTGCCGATTCTGCACACAAGTCCCAATGTTCAATGTAACTGAGTGACTCTCATCGTGCTACATGAGCGATGTCCAAAATTTGTCCTGCTCTTGTCAACTGATGTAAATTCACATTCACCTTTGTTGATCATTTTACCGTCCTGGTGCTCGTGAAGTTTCGGGGTCACTTCACGAGGAGCCCTCTACTCGCCGTCACATTTGTCTTGCCAGTGAGGACCACAATTTGGTAGATACTGAGCCTAACCAGGTGCCGTGTTTTCTATCCAAAGGCCCAATAAACTTAGTCATTTGTACCTATTCTAACCGCCTAACGATAGTACCACTCACACTAGATTTGTTGTACCTCATACGTCTCACCAACCGCATCATTGCCCTCTGTACACACTGACCTCCCGCTAGGGTTCATATTCTAGTAGGATCAATAAAAGTCACTGATAGTGAGCTCTAACAAGGGCTGCACTCGAATCAGTTGGTTGCTCTGCTAAGTGTGGACTCATCGGAGTAATTGTACCGGGAGTGAAGTAGGAATGCTCAAGCGAGACCGAGTAGGAGCTTCCCCCACCTCCAATACTGTTCCCAGACAGCTGAGAAAACCCTTTGTCACTGAGGTGAAGTATTTTCAGCCCCATAGACATCCTTGATTCTACCCATCCTAACCTCCTTATTACTCCTTATTATATCTGAGTGTGAATCGAATCACAGCCCCTCCTTCCTAGCTATAATTCTTCGTAAACGTACCGACAGGTTCTGTCTACTGCAAGTGAATGTCCAGCAGCCACCATTTACAGTTCAATAGCTCAGAAGCGCGGGATGGTGAAAGGGGGAAGGCCTTCACTGCGGAGTTATTTATTAGAAAATACCAACTGACCGGTTACAGACCA
>NW_008751761.1:283206-291768 GCF_000715545.1 Opisthorchis viverrini
GTTATTCACTCCTTTTTTTAAAACACTTATGGTCGAAAAGGAATGTTGGTGATGCCGAAAGATTCTGAGTCCATTTCATGTAGAATTTATCATCTCCCAATCTTTCGACAGTTTCCCAAACCATTTTTATTACTCCCCTTCTTTCGGTATGCTACCTCCGCGCTGACAAAGTGCACGTAACATCCCTCCATTTCCATCTGCTCAGTCTTGGCAAAACTTAGTGGAACAGAGCTTGTTTTCTTCCCTCTCCCTTTTACAGTTGAAATGACTAACGATGACCTCGATGTGCCCAATACCCCGTGGCAAGCACCGGTTAAGTTGGACCCATCGGTGATTGATTGGGCAGTTGTCGATCTGCTCGCCAAGATTTACACTTGTAGACTTCTCATCAGCATTTGAGGAGACGTGGATTGGAGGTCTATCAAACGGACCCATCGGTAGCTGATTGGGCAGTTGTCGATCTGCTCGCCAAGATTTACACTTGTAGACTTCTCATCAGCATTTGAGGAGACGTGGATTGGAGGGCTATCTATCAAACAAGCATTGCTTTCGGAGCGAAGAACCGCATTTCATTCTTAATGGCGCATGAAGTTTTTTTATCGTCAGTCACCTGATGAACTACCTTCGTTTACAAACACTCAAACGACTCTCTCGTTCACGATATCTGGTACTGGAGTAGAACCTATGGGTGATGAGAACCCGGGAACTAAGCCCAAGTGGTGAGCCCTAAGAACAACGAAACAGAGATTTCGAAAAAATGAGTAGTATGTCCTGCCAAGATCAATGGACTATCTTCTCTAATTAGTCTCCCACTTGCTAGCTTACTGATTATCAACTTGCGCTCAGTACAGACTTATGGGTACGGAAGGGTCACGTCAGCGGTACGAGATTAGTTATATTCCTATCAGATTGACAGTCGATTGCTCCGCGGTTTCCGGTTTGCTCAGTTGTCTAGTTGTTCGAACCCCAAGCCATACTTCCGAAAAAGATTATTTCGGCGGAAAAAGATTCAGAGCTGTCAACGTGAACCAACATCAAAAGCCACCTTAGCCATTCGGACTGAAAGGTAAGCTACCGAGTCAAATTCAGACTTCTGTCATCACAAAAGAGGCTTCCAAACTTGTGCGCCAGAAACTTTGTCACTTTTGATGTACTCACTTGTCCACACTTTAAAAAATAGTGCTTTCTGGTTTGAAAAGATTTGCGAAACGTCAATCTCGGTGCTGTGAGTTGACGGACAAATCCAGATGAGTTTTTGTGGCACGAGATTGTCATTCTCCGCTCCTCCCACTCAGTTCACACCTTCAATACACGTTGGTGTGGGACCGGAAACAGGTGTTACAATAGAGAAAGACTTTATTCATACCGGTTACTACGCTCAAAAATTCTCCTTGCAAGTGATAAATGAGGAAGGCAAATTATGTTCTTATTTGAATTGTACTAGACGTGCGCCATCGTTTGTGAACGTCAGTCACAATCGACAGGTCTCCGTCTGCAGACAAGTTGGATGGATGTGAGTAACACATTTTGTGTGGTGGCATTAGAATTCATCGTATTGTCCAAAAGCACTCTTAATAAAACGGTGTTTAATAGGGTGAAATGTCATGATAAATAGACCAATAATGACCTCCAAATGAACTGTTGCTTTGGTATGTTATGCAATCACTGGAAGGCAAGTCTGGATAAGTGGTTGGATACCTTTGATCAGGAGATGTTGCTACCCCTAGGAGCAATTTTCGTACCGTTTTTCCGTAACAGGTGTATTGCTGTTGGTTATTCACACTGCGTTGAGTGTACATTTTTGTCATTTACTCTCACACCAGACCCAGTATGATGGATAATGTACTTGATGTGCAAGTCTTGACTGTACTAGCGCTTACCGTTGAAGAGCATTCAACAGTGCTCGTCCTTTCTTCGGTTGTTGGTCTTTACACACGTGGTTCCATATCAAAATTCTCACATACGTTGGGATTCATCTTATCTGACTGGAACTGTTGTTGGCCTGATTTCGAATGAGACGTTTATCTCTTTTCTCCCATATTCTCCTGTTACCCTTTCGCATTCGTCGCTTACGTTTGTGACCATGCCCTTCAAAAGTAAATGATAAAAATAGTGGTATAAAGTAGTATCTAACCATTTAGCATTCAGCACACGTAACCTCAAAACTCACGGTAGAAAGCTTTAAGACAAGTGTGTACTATTTGAAACTCATCGCTTTCACCAGTCCCTATCCAGTCAAATCGTTCCAACTAATACAGTAAACACAGTCTGGTAAACAACTTCATTAGACGCTGCGATTTTTTGCTAACTGACAGTGCTGCGAAAAAAAACCCCGGATCACAGTGCATCTTTCTGATTGTTTGCTTCTGGGTAACCCAAGTTTTCTCCCCGCGCTACGGAATGTTTGTTCCGGAGCGTTTCGTTTGCTCAGTGCAAAACTGGTGAGTAAATTATGAAATAAATTTAGAGCAATAAAGTTTGAAATGCAATTTCAATTAGATATTTTAGCTGGAGATACGGTCAAAGTCTTCCGGTCTTAAGTGGCCATAGTATTCACACTCTTCGTTGTTTGCGGTAAGTAAAAGATGACGATTTAGCACATAATATTTCCATTAGGCTCTAACTGAAACTACAAACTTCTAAAAATAGTAACAAAATCCCACAGCCGCCAACCTCTGAAACAAAATGTGTCCAGCAAGTTTCAAGCGTATGTGGCGCTACCTGACTGGGAAGTCCCGACTGGCGGGCCAATCGATCGACACAACCTCGACCCAAATGTCACTGGGTCGTCGTTCAGCTGACATCACTCAATTGCGAACGTGTTCATCTGTTCGGACACAAAAATTCAGATGAGTCCAGCGTGCGCAGATGAAGCCTCGTATGTCAGCATTGAACTTGTGGAGTCCATCGAAATGATCATTGAGATTCGTAAATTCCTGCCATCCAAAATGTGCACCATAGCTGTTGCGCTCTAGGCTGTTTTTGCGTACAATCAGCCTTCGAATTCATGTGGTTCGGTGTTGTGTAGAGCCTCCAGTTACTAGCAAAAAATGCAACCACACGAACGGACGTGACAGGCCAGAACCTTTAGCCCTATATCAAGAACTGATCAGCAACTTCAGGTAGAGGTGCAAGTCTTCAATTACATCGATAATAGAACAAGGCAGAGAGCTTTTGCTAGCCGGACCGCCACAAATCACTATGATTTTCAATTGGGAATTCGGTCTGTAAATAAACCAGGTCTACTCTGAAAGGCCGAGAAGCACGGCCGACTTGTTTCACACCTACTGGGAATCATCAGCTGTGCGCATGTCACGAAACTCAATGGATTCTCGAACCCGCAACCCCCCGGCTAGTAATCTGAACACCCAACCGTTCGGTTAAGGTGGCTGATCCGCGGTGTGATGAACGTACACTTAGCCAGCGAGCACCACCGCTCATCCTTCAATCACAGGAAACACTACGTGTTTTCACGTGTTTTCTGGCTCCTCGAGTGATGACTTCTCAAATGGAACACACTTAGCTCGCTAAATTATTTTTGTATTTTTGTAATGCACTACTCATAAGGTTGCTGAGAATTCATCGATGGCCCACGACCGGTTTCGCCCTTCCAGTCCGGGCTCATCAGGCGCAGTTTCAACCTTA
This sequence comes from Opisthorchis viverrini, assembly GCF_000715545.1. Lineage (NCBI taxonomy): Eukaryota > Metazoa > Platyhelminthes > Trematoda > Opisthorchiida > Opisthorchiidae > Opisthorchis > Opisthorchis viverrini. The sequence continues at coordinate 286,852 of NW_008751761.1, forward strand.
TGTTCTACTTGCAACCAAATTGCATGAAATTAGCGAAATACATTCATTTGCATAACAATTTGGTTTTGCGAGAGACTCATCTGGAACCCAGCTGAATCTCTCATTTGTGATGTTTTTGTACTGATATACTAATGGTGGTTCGAGGAGAATTGGTAATTCTCAAATAAGATTTCGTTTTGTAGGTAAAGTCATTCTGTGTCCCGTTCAAGCTCACTACGTAAAGCTTTGATTTAAAAGTGGATGGAAACTTCCTCTGTGACACGTCTCTCGGGGCTTCAGCATCGTTTTGCTCCACTTAGTGATAGAAATCCCATCGGAAATTCCCGAATCTCCTCAGTGTATCATCACGTTGATTTTATTAGTGCCTGGCCAAATTATTTGCTTTTTTAATTTTCCTTGCAACCGCTCACACTCAATAGCAAATTCCTGTCAAACCTTTTCTGAAGGCTAAATTCTGTGAATATGACGTAAAAATGGATAAGTCTGGGGAAAAACTAGCTGGTAAACGCAAAAAACGCAAACTATTCTTGCCTAAACGTACCATACTACTTTTAAGGTCGCTGAAATCTCTTCGCCAACCTGCAACTATTTTTGGCCCAGAGAGTTGTGGTTTCAGTTGCGATAGACAGTAGACAGGTTTCTTCTGATGAATTCGGAAACTGGCATGTCGTACGCAAAGAAGTCATTCCCAGTTTTGCACTGTCTCGTGGTCATCAACTCAGTTGGCCAAAATGAACGCCTTTGTGATTTTGACAGCCGACAATTGGCGTTAGTGCATGAATCACACGCCATCCTTCTGATTTATCAGATGTCACACTGACTCAATTTTCATCCGCTTCTCCAGTGGGACGTGAATGACGCCAGTGACCAATGCGGAGACTAAAAAGCTGAGGAATTTGGGTTTTAGCAGTGGCGGGATGCCACTGGTAAAAATTGGGGTCGAAGCTAGTCGTGATGTGAGATTATGCCGTTGAGAAAATCAAGTTATGCTGTGAGTAATCGACACGATGGTGGACCGCGCCCATTTGTTTTCTTCTCATGCGCCCTTTGATTCTGCGCTTTGATTCTTCAGTTCGGGTAATAGATGCTGACAGCTTCCGTATGGGATTACGGTTACCCCGCATCCTCATAAAAATGTCCACTTTTGGTGTGTGGATATCCGAGGCTATCGGGTCAACTTGTGCAGGGCAGAAAACGATGCTTGAGTTGAAACAGTCAGACATATTTCCGGTGCGAACAAGAGACTCAAAAGGCTTCCAGATAGTCTCTCATTTACGGCGTTTATGCGGTAGAACTGTACCCCTGGAGTTCGTTCAGACGGACAATCATTGCAGCAGCAATTTTTATGTGAACCAGAACACTGGTGGCCGCTTAGGGGAACGTATTCGAGGAAGAGAGTGAGGGGGGATGAGAAACGGATCGCACGTTTTATGTACTTGAGTCACGAAATTCAGTTATTATCCGGTTATTTTTGAACATCTCTCAGGGAAGTATGATTGTGCTAAGAGTTCTCCGAAGTGGATTCCCCAGCGACTTTGCTGCTACACTTTGCGCCTACCTGATGAGTCCCATAAGGGCCAATCCGGTTGTGGGCTGCCGACGAATTTTCAGCAACCTATGAGTAGTTGCATTACAAATATGCGTGTTTCGCGATATCTCGAATATCGTAGCGAATGAAACATGACGCGGCCTGGTGCAGCACATTCAGTTGCCTGGAAACATCACAAACGAGAGATTCAGCTGGGTTCCAGGTGAGCCTCCCGCAAAACCAAATTAGTTTGTAAATGAGTGTATTTCGCTAAGGTCAAAATTGCTTTGTATTACTTGTGGTAACGAAAAGGAGCATCACCTGACTCTTCAGGGTTATCTGGGTTATACTACTGTTGAGCACCTAGACTTGTCTACTTCCGGTCGAGGATGTGGAACATCTTCAGGTCGCTGGCCTCCAATGCCTCCGAACAGCAGCTGAAATCGGTTTGAACCAGTGGATTCAGAACACTGTTATCAGGAAACAGGTCTTTGGGGAGACAGATCTTTCACTCATGAAATGTATCCAGCAATTCGAGCTAAGATGGCTCGATCACGCCTGCCAAGAATAGTGCTATTTCACGTTCCTTGTTGGCGGTGGACAAATAGGTGCACAGATTCTAGCATGGCAGGCGTCATACACCACTCGAAAGGTTGCTGAATACTATCCGGCAGCCCATGACCGGTCTCGCCTTTCTTCCGAATCATCAGGTAGGCGCGGTCTCCGTGGTCTTCTCAACCTTATATTCTGCTTGAATCCAGATTGGACAAGCTTTGACAACTACATTCATTCCCCTATCAGTTTGGTTTTCACGGCGGACTCACACTAAAGTCGGTGGAATCTCTCCAACTCAGTATGCTACACAAAGGTTGTCTTTCATTTAAGTTGACACGATATTCGAAGTGTCGTGGTACAAATTGGCGATGAAAAATACTTATAAGCTTGCCGAAGAAAAACTTTGCCAGCCCGACAACACTTCTTGGGACTCATCAGCCCCAGAAGGGCGAAATCGGCCTATGGCTTGAGAACATTATAAATGAGGGATTCAGCTAGATTTCCAATAAGTCTCCCGGTGTACTGCCTGTCGCACCACACTTCCTGGATGCAGTGAATGGTTTCCACGGCTGACTGGTGTCAGTGGCGTTCATATTGTAAGTTGCCAAGTGCTGAAGATGTGGGCAACTTGGAGGTTTGCGGGAGGCACAAGTATTCTCTTCCGCGGTTGCTGTCGATGACAATGATGCCACCTACAAGAAGACAGTGTGTTATAAACCGGCATAGCACTTGTCAGTTTTCATCATCCAAGTCACTAGGGACTAATAGAACAATAACAAACAAATAGGAGATGTGGTCCCTTAAGTGTATTAATGATTTTTAAAAGCCTGGGGTGCGCCAATCATCTATTGATTCATCTCGCCTTTAACGTACTCTTTCGGATCTAACACATGCTGCCCTGCGAGTGTCCAACGCGAACCTTTTCGGCTTGCTCAGGTGCCGTTAAACAGATTTAGCTCGTTAGCTGTGCTTCTGATATAAACTCCTCGAAATGATAGTCAACCAATCAATATTATTCATAGCCACACCAGTCTCGTTTGAACGGTCGCGTTCCTGTTCTGGCGTAATAATTCCGGTGAGTCCACACCAAATGGAACTACTGAACTCGAGTTTCGCTCTTATTAGAGCTCATCAGCAGTGCACATCCAAGTGTGAGCACGCCCGCCTGTTCAGATGTGATAATTCAGATGCGTCCAATGTGCGTGGGTGGAGTAGTGGTTGCACGCTCGCTTCGCATGTCAGATGTCCGGGGTTCAAATCCCGGCACGGCTATTGGACATGCACCGCTGATGAGCTCTAATAAGAGCGAAACTCGAGTCCAGTGCTTCCCTTTGGTGTGGACTCACCGGAATAATTACGCCAGAATAGAAACGCGGCCGTTCAAACGAGAGTGGTGTGGCTATGAGCAAAGATACCTATCCCGCAAAACCCCAAAATTGCAACCAAGCAATATTAGTCAATGTTGTGGGGTGCATCAGTCTCAGTGTCTCATTCCGGAGGATACATTCGCCGTTTTTGGAGCCACATGTGGAATCTGAGGGTCTGGAGAGGGAGGTTGCAATTGTCAAAACTGCCTGAACGTCGTTTGACACTTTCCTTTACCACTTTCGTCCCTCACTGAACTGAATGCAAATTGATCGTTTTCTCCCACTGCAACCGTTATTCGTACTTTTAGTCCGGAGGTTTCGAGAACAATCTTGCTGTTGTATGGTGCGCTCTCCAAAAGCTTCCCTACAAAAAGTGCTGTGCGACAAGGCTGTTTACTCTATCCATTCTTGTTGAACTTCGTAATTGATGGAATAATGAGGCGAACACTGGACAGTCTCTAAAATCCCGGTGTTCAAATTGTTGCTAGTGAGTGCCTTGTCGATCTCCAGTACGCAGATGACATCGCCCTCACCTTTGAAGACCAAAGCGAAGCACAAGCTCTGTTGGATAAACTGACCACCATCATTCCATCTTTTGGCATGCGCCTCGCACCTTCAAAGTGGAAAGTCCTGCTTCAGAACGTGCCGTCTGCGAACATATCCCTTACAATTCAGGGAGAATCACTGGAGATTGTGGAAAACTTTACATACCTCGGTAGTTGTATTAGCTCTAACGGAAGTGTGTCTGATGAAGTCAGTGCAAGAATTTCAAAGGCTAGAATCACGCTTGCTAATTCGCGTCACTTGTGGGGTCAAAAAGGCATCTCACTGGATCTTAAGGGTCGTGTGTAACAGGCTACAGTAAGGGTTATGTTGTTGTATGGGTGCGAGACATGGCCTCTGTGGGTAGATGATGTGAGGCCTCTTCAGGTCTTCGATTACCGATGCCTCAGAAGCGTGGCTGGTTCTGGATGGCGTCAGAGTGTTAGTAAAGAGGTGATTAGAAAACGGGTATTTGGTCGTGCGGCAGGTACTTCAATCAAGAAAAAAACATCCTGCACCACCGACTCCGATAGCTTGGTCATGTGCTACGCATGCCGAAACACCGTCTACCGAGACGATTGTTGTTCTCCGTGCCTCCTTCAGGACGGTGCAAACCACGAGGTGGATAGCACATAGGTTGGCAGAAAGGTGTGAAAGAGATCATGAAGGGTTTGAGTGTTGGTGGTGTTGTACGCCTTCCAGGATGGGGTCCCCGTGACCACGCCCATGCTTGGCCGGAGAAGTCGCCAGAGCGGTTGGAGGTGTATAATGCTTGAAATATGCGAGCACTAGGTCCCCTTCCTCACCCACTCTTTTTCTCTTCTTTTCACTGTTGGGCTTTTAATACAATTATATATATATAACTAGACAAATCTTATGGTTGTAAGGCAGTGAAGCATCAGTGGCAACACTGATGTTGCTGTC
>NW_008751761.1:296311-320768 GCF_000715545.1 Opisthorchis viverrini
GATGATGATGATGATGATGACGATGATGATGATGACGACGATGATTATGATGATGATGATGACGATGATGATGATGACGACGATGATTATGATGATGATGATGACGATGATGATGATGACGACGATGATTATGATGATGATGATGACGATGATGATGATGACGACGATGATTATGATGATGATGATGACGATGATGATGATGACGACGATGATTATGATGATGATGATGACGATGATGATGATGACGACGATGATTATGATGATGATGATGACGATGATGATGATGATGATGATGATGATGACACTTACACGCACAAGCACATTTACACTCAAACGCTTTGTGGCCAGAATTGCTCAACTGCTTCGTCAAAGCTTGCACCCTCATCATGTTGTCCAATAGATGCCGCAGTCTGTCACAAAGCACATAGAACGCAGCCTGCTGCGATCACAGACCGTACTTTTCCAGTCAACTGAAACAAGTTCCACGCTCCTAAAACTCTCTCACCATTGGGGATACTTCTACTCGGCCGGGCCCGTCCACGAGGCTACTACCCCAAAGGATATGGCCAACTAGCGCCACACTCAGAACGGCAATACTGCAAAGCAGTTCACTATATAGACTGACTTGAATTTCAGCACAAAATCACAATGGGAACAAGTGATCTCTTTGCAAACAAACCTGGGTGATATAAGCAATTTCTCAGACACCAGTGCGAGAATTCTCAACGGACTCAGTCTGTATGATATCAAGTCACCTAGGTGGAAGAGCAGAGGTAGACACACTCTCTCATAGACATGGGATATTGCTAGATTTCCCTCGAGGATATGTGTGCTTTGTCTGTCATTTGTCGTCGCAGCATATTACATCCCCCCGGACAAACAACCTCAAATGTTAATTGTTCTTGAGGACTCATATTTCTCGCCCTCTCTCTCTCTCTCGGTAATGGGTGAGTCACTGCTCGTGCAAGATATTTCGTTTCTAGACAGCGTACCAAGGTTCGTCTTTTGTTATGTGCCCCACTGTTACATAATCACAAACCAGGTTAACTGACGTTCAGTGTTCACCGGAAAAGAGGCCTCACTTTCTCAGAAAGATTCGTACTTTACTTCATCTTTGCTACTCTTGACTACGCGAAATCGGGTAAATTGTTCTTTCAACATAAGGGGCCTTAAAACATACTAGTCCATTTGGTTTTCACGAGAGACTCAACTGAATCTCTCGTCTATGATATTCTACAACTGAATGTGCAGCACACAGGCCGCCTCATGTTTAATTTGGCATGATATTCGAGATATCGCAGTATATTTTCATATGCTCCAACCGATTGATCCAACCTAGATTGCGAAGACTTTTCGCGTCATTCCCCTAAATGTACCAGACCATTTAAGGTCACATCGAAGCAGAGTGGGAATACAGCGTAAAGCATGGTTTTTCGCTGAAGGTTGTGCTGACAATTCCTTTGTGCAGTTATCTAAACTGCTGCTGGAATGATCCCATGGGTTGTGGGTGAATCATCTGCACAGTTATACTGACATTCACCATAGTGGATTCATGGAAGTGCAGTTCCGCTTAGCTTCTCCAAATCGCCCTCATTGCATCCTACATGCCTTCACTATCTGTAAACCAAGTCACTATCCCAAATATGCTCAGTTCATATGTAAGAACAGTTCCATTGGACGGTCGAGGGACGCTTATTGATGAGGGCTTATTGATCGACGAAGGATGCTGGCTTTGCAGACTGTCCTGGCATCAATACTAAACGCGGTGCCTATTTTTTTCCCCACACAACCTCAATGGGAAGCTCTATTGTGAAAAAAGTGAACAGACAAGAAATGGGAGGGACCCAGTGTCAGCCCATACACCAGTGTCAACGCAATGATTTCGCTCGCTCGGCAAACTGGTTGTGGACACGCAGTAAGTGACCTGACCGACCAAAAATGATTGGACCGTCATCTGCGAAGCAGGAACACAAGCGCCAGTCTTTCCCACGACATCTGCATTTGGCCCAAACGGCATGGTGCGAAAGGCAAAGTGAACAGTGCGGATGCTTCAAGGTCGCACAGTTAGTAGGTTACGGTATCTTTATTCGTCCCCTGCACCTATGAAAAATCCGTTCGATTAGGTGCGGGCTCGTTTCATTGTTCAGTTCAGAAGCCCTCGGTCATCTACAGATAACCAGACGTTGTTCAAGAGTAATATCCAAACTTTGTGCCAAATTCTGACCGGAGGTAGTGGATGAAAAGACCAAACTTACAGAATAAGAAGTCCATACAATTCCGACAAACCCGCGACGTACACTCCCCACTGACATGTACTGGAGCACAGAGATGGGACTTGCAATCGTTCCTTGGTGATGTCTGAATCTCCAATGTCACCAGGACCTCAACCCACACGCACCAGGAAGACAGAAATAATTGGATTGCACATAGCATGTTCCAGGAGAACCCAGCTACAAAACTGGAAGCCGATGAATGTAAGGTAAAATTCGGACAGATATTCCTACCGATTATTTCGGCCGGCATACACAGAATCGACAACTCCAGCCCTTTGGATCCGAGGAATTCGGTCACGCTGATAGGACGATCAGAACCAACCGGAAGATTTTGGCCGAAGAGAGTGGCAGTGTGGATGAAGGAGAATAAGTCGGCGTTGAACATTCAATTTGTCCAGTCATTGGTGGTTTGTCAGGTGGCCATTGATCTGTTTACTGAGCATAGCGATTAGCTTGTAACCGTTTTGTCACCAGTCAAGGTGACATCCTCATTACTCGCTCATCTGCAAGCGGAATGCGGAGCTCGGTGAACAGATCAACGGCTAGCTCATCAAATACTGATGAACGCGCCCGAACTACCAATATGCCGGTACAGTTCTTCTATCGATGTATGATTCTTCAAGGTTTGTTTTGACAGTATATCAGAGGTGATGAATTTTGTTGGATGGTGTTCACTTAGTTTCTGCAACTGAGCAGAATGGATGTACTTGACTAAGTCTCTACACACAGAAACAGAGGACAGGAAAAGGTTTCGGTTCCATAAAGAATAAGCTTACGGTAGTTTTCGTCTTCGAGTTTACAAAACGATCTGTCATTAAATCCGGTTCGTTATGATGATACCGCTGACTAAGCTGCAGGGAAAGTGCTTAAAATAATTTACAGACCCAATACACTACTCATGAGGTTGCTGAAAATTCTGCGACAGCTCACGACCAGTTTCATTCTTCCTCGGGCTTATCAGGTAAGTGCAGTCCCCGAGTATTCGTCAACCTTATGTTTTACTTGAACCCACGTTGGATAGGTTTCGATAATGCTAGGTTCCAGGTGAATCTCTCTCAAGACCAAATTTGTTCGCAAATGAGTGTATTTTGCATAGAATATTGTTCATCATCGATAATGGGACCATGGTTGTGTATGATTTCGTGAACCAGTGCCCACGAAGGGGAATTTGGAAGTGCCGGAACAGGGATGGAAAGTATTTGACATCGAAAAATAATCTGTAATTTGGTTCAATCTTGATTGAAGCGACTCAGCAGCGGAGATGCTGAAATCTCGTGGAGCCAGGTTTATCGATAAATACAGTTTTTTCTACTTGCAACGAAATTTAAAATGTCAATTTTTCAGTTGTCTCGGTGCAAAATAAGCTCAGATGGAAGAATAATGTAAGACGAAAGCCCACGAACACTTTTCGTAGTGACATGCTTCGGTGTGTTCCGCTTAAAAGCAGCCTAACAGTACCAAACTGCGTGTGATATTTATTTTTTTATTATAAAATAAATTTATTCATGTAAAACACCCTGGAACTGCTTTCCTCAGAGTATCAGCAATGGAATAAGTCCTCGGTGAATATTTCTCCTGATCAATTATCGCCAACAAAATGTTGGATTGAGGGTTGTGGAAGACCGAAAAATGCTTGGTAAACGATCGATAGTTTCGTAACTTTGCGACGTTTTGCTTTCGACATGAAAGTTCGGTCCAGCCAAGTGAGTAGGTTACCAAAATTGGTCAAGCTTTAGGGCAGACGTAGACCTCCTCAGATCAGCGTTGAATGTCAGGTAAAATGTCATGCCCGTTAGTGTGGCCGCCTAAATCTTACGGTTGATGTATTGTGGGGATTTCATATCATTTTTTATCCCGTTTCGGTCTTTTATCCTCTGGCTCAAGGTGCTCTGTTTATCGATCCACCTTGGGTGCCACTGATAAATTTTGTTGGTTTGTGTGCTATGAAAACCTAGTTATGAAAAGGGTTTGAGAGTAGGTGGAAATTTTTGTCGGTTTGGTACATCAACTGCAGATCTATGTTACTTCCCTTGATGACTCCTCTTTCTGAAAACCGCTTTCCATACGATTTCCAGTTCTACACCTTCTATTCTATGTACACTGCGTTCCTTGTTGATTTTTCCACCGCCATCAGTCTCTGTGGACTGTAATTCCCGCTAAAAACCTCAACATTGTCTAAATCTGTTTTGTGGCCCGTGTCCAGAGTATGTTCCTCCATCGCTGAGTTTCTCAGTAAACCTTGACATTCATCTGCGTTTTTCGCTGGACTGTTTATTTTTCTTCTGTGCTCATTACGAAGTTTTCTGGCCGTCTATCTTATATAAACCTAAGTGCGGTCGTTGAATTCAGTTTTGTAGACACATACCCTGGTTCTGTTCGCCGGGGCCGATGCTTCAATTGCATCATTGCAGTGACTGTAGAAACAAAACTGTGTGTAGTACGATTGTCATATCGGACTGCTGTTCCTACTCCAGTACCTGGTGCCAGAAAGAACTCACCGACAAAGTACACAACAGCTTTATTCCAAACAATCGAGTGCGTGCGAATACAAAAGTTACAACGGCCCCGAGATAGTTGAAGGGCGCTTTCTGATCCAGACTGTATGATAGACATTTAGTGAGCACCCATCAACATCGATCGTCTCTGTATGAAATGCCTGAACGCTGATCACATTCGGTTGTGCTTCTGTGGCGTGCCTGAACATTCATCAGCCTTTGATGAATTGACTGAATGATTGATTAGCCTGGATGCCTGAAGGATTTTCTATTGAGCTTTCGGTTGAGTTCAAGAGTCTCGGTAAGTTTCAAGTGTTCTGGGGTTACTTTCAGGAATATGACCTTCCCTACAACGACAAACCTAGGACGACATATTTACTATAGTTGGTCAGTTTATCCAAATGCCCAATCACAGACGTTACGCTCGGAGTTTAGACACCGCAGGCTCTACAGTATCATGCACCGCAGTATCCTAACATTCTGGTACTTATCTGACTGGAACGGCAATTTTCTGTCTGACACCTCACCATGCACGGTCTGTTTTCAGAGAAAGCACAAGCTGCGTTTCCGTTATGGACCCTCCGGGACTACGGTCCCCTAGATACAGATTCAAAAAGGCTTTGAAATGAAGAATTCAGGAACCACTGCCTAGACATTACCTTACCCCTGAGAACTCACGTTAGACGATGAGGTGAACCACTCTGTATGACCCGGTTTACATCCTTGGCCTGAGGTTGTTGCATTCTTAACCCGGGTATCCACATCGATTGCATACCAAATGACCGGAAACCTATCTTGCTCTGATTGTGTTGAAAGCACGCTTTCCATTTGGAACTTCACGTGATCAAGAAGTATCTTTGTTGCGCAATGTGATAGGCTGATTAATATCCATAATAATTTATCGTTAAATTCCAGGTACCTGCTGGATCTTAATAAATTGAGAAATTCTAGGTGAAATTTCACAGACCTCAGGAGTATTTCAGTCAGTCTCCCCAACACGGGGGTCGAAATCCCGGAAGCACACTCGAGTGTTTCCCAACTAGTGATAACTTTCAGGAAGTTCCGTTCATCACTGTCCTCTACCAGTGAAAGGAAGAAGGCCTTCCCCGCAGAGTCGTTTATTAGAGAAACACCAACTGAACAGTTACAGATCTCACTTTTCAAGAGACGCGAAGCGGATTTAAGAGAAAACATACCACTCGCATGCCTCATCAGTAGTATCCACTGTTACACCAGTAGGTTCACGCACAATTTTCCATGGCAAAGCGGGATGTCTTCCTATGGGACCAAAGGCTCCGCACTGTTTGGTTAGGCTACAGTTTATCAAACCTGACAACAAGATAAAATAGACTTGACACTTGAGCAGACAACAGAGATAAAAGCAAAACAGTGTCCAGACGAACAATTTTTAATGTTTGTCGAAACACGTTTTAGCAATTATTTCAGGCTGGTATAAAATAATGATTGTCTATTTTCACTCCGGAGCACAAATGTTACATTTTCGGGATAGTTAGAATGCTCGCAGGCCTTATCCTCTCTCTCTCTCTCTCTCTGTTCGTTGAAGATGTTTATCAGATGAGATGGAACTGTCCTGGACTTGTAGTGGCAGCTATATCTTTGAGTTCATCACAAGCTATCATAATTCATGCGCAGCTGTCAAACGGACAAGCTGATGTTTTCAACTCAGGAATTTTTGCACGGAATGTAGATTAACCGTTCTCACCGAGACGCACAAAAGTGAACGGGGCTTTCATCGCACATAGCTCAACAGGTCAGTTTTCGGGCGCGGTTTCTATCGTAAAGTCGGATAATCGTGAGAGCGACCGTTGTTTTCGGAATGACAGAGAATGCCGGTCATCAATCTGTTTAACTAATGTCAGGATATCTTTCTCAAATTAAAAGACGACCAGTCCTAAAGCTTTGCAACGCTGTGTAAATCACAGGTAGTCAAGACCCTGTAATCAACTTGAGGAACATTGCTCACGTTGGAAAATTAACCGTAAGAAAACGATTCCAGAATGAAGTACATCTGTTTTGGGGGTGTTCTATACAACCAGTGCCGGGTCTCTATCGACAATTTTGACAACTCTGGTAATCAGGTTAACTGTGTTTGGTATTTGTAAGAAAGGTACAGTTGCTTGGGCTGTCTCCAATGATTCTCTCCAAAAACGGTGTAGAAAAGATGAGTTACACGAACGAGTCTCCCGAAAGACTGGTGTAACGGTGATACTACTGATGGGGAGGCAGGTGAGTAGTATGTGTTGTTCGTAGAATTTCGCTTTGCGTCTATTGAAAAAGGGAGATCTGTTGCGGAATTCGTGGAGCCACTTTGTAACATTTGCTTGGATTTGACTGACGAATGAGTGGAGTCAATGAATCTCCGGGAAAGTTCAAGAGGACTCGTTCGGGAGAAGATCAGTGTCCAGTTTTTGTAACTAAGATGCCGATTAGAGTTTTGCTTCCCTGTTCAGTGGTCTGTAACTGGCATTTCCTAATAAATGCTCCGCGGCGGAGGCCTTCTTCCTTTCACTGATAGATAGGTTTTTTCTGTAATGGAACACCATGGAAAGGTTGGACATGAAATTCGAGCACTCGGTCATGTCTTTGTTCTATCGCCATCAGGTGTCTTGTAAACGAAAGCCTCGGGTAGAAATGAATTGCATTTTGATAAGTCTTCACATTTGTAGGTCAAAACAACTTTTTTTGAAGCTCTGAAGCGGAAGCTGTTTTAGTTTATCTCTGACCCGTCCAGACTCGATCTGAATCAGCCGAAGTCCCCTATCGGGAAGGTCAGCTTCCTGAGAGCAACCAGCGAATGCCAGAAATCTACCGAGACTCTCAGCTCCGTTGCGCCTAGATGTTGACCAGACAGACAACGCCCCCTCAATTTGTAGCGCGTCCCAAACAGCGCGAGTCAGCGTTGATCAAGGTCAGACAACGCCCCCGCAACATGCAGCACGTCAGAGCCTCGTACCAAAGCCAGACGCGTGCGTCACCATTGGACCAAGTTCAGTCAGTGTCCCTCCAATAAATAGCTTGAGACCGTTGTACTTTCGCACTCGCACGACTCACGCTCTCATACTCGCTTGTTCGGAATATAGCTGTTGTGTTCCCCTCTGAATCTTTTTTTCGGCATTAGGCATTGGAGCAGCGGGTCAGCAGTCATATATAACAGATTGTTGAATCAGCGGATATAACATCCCCTAGGTACACATTTCATCAGGCACCTTTTTTCTGACGAATTAGAACTCAATACAATTTTTTCATCGAATTTTGCTGATTGAGGAGCATTCAAACCAACGTTTCCCTCCGCTGCATGCTATTGTGCACGTGAAATTGAACCTCACTCGCTTTTCCCTAAAAAAGGTTTTGCTGATTCAATTCAACCTCAATTCATCATTCACTGTAATTGAATTATGTGACATTCACCGAGGTAACCGAATTCACTCGGGATGCCTTGCACAGCAAATTGATAGATGTTTTCGCTCTTCCGTGTTACCTTGTGCACAACAGTTCCTCATCTTGCCATATCATAAAACACCAAATTATCTGGTAACCGGAAAAAAAGTGCGGCTTTAGAGGAAAGGTTTGCCGGAAGTTGGGATTCCGTAGGGAATGACAAGCAAAGTTGGAGAATTCTTTGCAGTAATTTCGAAATGTAGGTACGCCGCGTGATTACTGTAAATTGTACGGGGCGGAAACAGAGAGGTGGCCAACCCTTGACTTGGCAGAGGAGTATGAGGGAGATCACGAAACGCTTGGGTGTTGTCGGTGCTACTCGCCTTCCAGGATGGGGACCGCGTGATCCTCACTGTGCCTGGTTGGAGACACTACAATATATGGCTGCCAACCGATGTCAGTGGCGTTCTTGTTGTCAGTTTCTATTCAGATTGTCTGAGTGAATGTCTGGAGGTGTAGGCACCTCGGAATGATTGTGTTAAGCTAGCACTAAGTCCCTCCCCCATCCACCTTTATTCTTTTCTTTACAATAAGGCTTTCAAATAAGTCATGGTTGTACGGCAGTGAAGCATCGGTATTGAACACTGATGTCATGCTGTCGATGATGATGATGATGACGCGGCGGAAATTTGACTAGAATTCATTGATGGACGCACGAAGATTAGCTCGCTCACGGGACGTGAAACATTTCAAACTAAATGGAGGAACCGGGGTGGATAGTGGGTGTCAAGAGTCTATAATGACGATCCTCATCAACCACGGTTTCGTGTGACATTCATTGTGAAGCTACGTAAACCTCAATGGGGGTCAGGTAACCTCTTTCTCTGCGACGACCTTCCTTCTAGCTCAGCTAGGGTACCAGGATGTAAGCCGGTACAAGCACGGTGTCAGCCACTAGAACGATATTGGCTCTGAAACACTCCCTTTGGAATACACTCACTGCGCGTTCTCTGTAATGTCTTTCAGGAATACTGCGCGTTCGCTTCTTTTTCTAATTGCATTATTTGCGAGACCACGAGTTTTCTTAGAATATTACCCAGGTGAGCATATAAATGAATAATACTGAGGTCGGGCCATTACGAACGCCCTCAAACGATTCAGAAATGCACAAACTATCTAAAGATGTATGTAGTATTTTCACAATCAGCTTCGAAACTTATTTCTGCCAGTTGGGCAGTGTTAGAACAATTGCTTTGACTGCTCATTTCTAATGCCATATGTGCTCTAAAGAAGACTCAAACGTTAAGACGTAATACACTACTCATAAGGTTGCTGAAAATTCTTCGGCAGCACACGGCAGGCATCGCACTTCTTGGAGTTCGTCAGGTAGGCGCCCTTCCTGAGTTTTCGCCAACCTGATGCTCTGCTTGAACCCATATTGCACGAAATCAGCGAAATACACTCATTCACACACCAGTTTGGTTTTGATTATAGACTCACCTCGAACCTAGCTGAATCTCTCGGATTGCTGCCAGTGACACACTTCTGAGGCTGAGGTATGTCCACCAAGAATGTGACATTTGTCTGTGTGTGTGTGTGTGTGTGCGATCGAACGAAATTCGACCGTCCGCTTCTTATGACATTCTGTGTCTATTTACGATGTCTTCATCCACTGAGACAGAATATGCAGTTTCTGTTTCTGGGTGCAGTAGCTGTCACCAAACTTAATTCCTAATTGGTTGCGCATACTTTGATTGTCCCATTTATCGCTCCCTTACCATCGTTAACTGGTAGCCGGCGATCTACAAACACATTTCGATTCGCTGCATTCCCACTGCTACGGTACTTCAGCTTGATCTTGAATGATCCAATGGGCAAAGTTATCAGCTGTCAGGGTTGCCACGTCTTGCTACAGTCCCATGCACTATTTTCAGCCCGCGAATACTGTTGGGGGGTGGAAATAAATTATGTTCACTTCCTGCATATTCGTTCAGCTGTAACATCTTTTCGGTGCCTAGCTACCATACCACCCGAAGGAAGCACGAGTGCTGGGATACTGCCAGGTTGCCCGAGCCTAGACAAGGGAAGTCGAGAGACACGGATCTTCCGGTCAGTAAATTCGCACTCTGATTACTTGAGCTATCTCGCCCCCTCCTGCATATTACCGTTTCGGTGTGGTCGCGAGCTCTCAGCTAGATTTAGTGGCATTCGCAAATTCGCATGGTATAGCCCTAATGTCTTTCTAACCTGTTTCACACTCGATTTAACATAAATAACCCAGACAGTTTTTATACTTATAAATAGAATCGACGTAAAGAGAAAACATTTTATGTGTGTACGTGATGTTCTGCGGCTCAGCTGGTGACTACTCGGAGGGAACATTCACGGAATATTTGCGGGGTTTTCCCTCCTCTCTGCAGAGAACCTTAGCCACCTGGGTCATGTGTGGTAGACTGCGCTGTTAGAGGACGCTAGATCCCTCCCAAAGTGCGAGTTACTATCACAATTCCCATGAAGCTGGAGGCAGCTATAATGCAGTGTTCCCTGACTTCTCCCAATGGGTTAGTCTTACCTGAGGCGTGAAAGATCAGTGTCAACCGTTCGTTTCAGAATGCGGTCGGTATACGGAAACAACGGTCGCTGCCACGACGACTGACTCATTGAGTATGAATCACACCAAAACATGTGCCTGAAAACATCACAAACGAGGGATTCAGCTAGCTTCCAGGTGAGTCCCACGAAAAAACCACATTAGTGTGCAAATGAGTGTATATTCGCTAATTTCGTGCAATTTGGTTTCAAGTAGAACATAAGGTTGACGGAAACCCGGGGGACTGCGCCTACCTGATGAACCCGAAGTGGAAGGGCGAAACCGGTCGTGGGCTGTCGACAGATTTTCAGTGACCTTATGAGTAGTACATTACAAATGTATACATATGACGAAGATATTTAAGGAGAAGTGGTTTAAATACCCTGATCAAGTTTAATCCAAGGTTGCATCCAACAGGAAATATGACAAATGAGACTAAATTTCACCTAAAAAATGGAAAAATCCTAAGAAATGGAAGACCTTATGAATGAATGGGCTTCCTAACCCATCGATCGGTTTCTCTTTAGTAGGAATTTCACGCAGCTGGTAAAGAAAACTCAATGTAACCTCCCTGGTGGAGTAGCTTCTGTTGAAGGGAGGCACTTCTTTAGACGAGACAGACAACCTTTGGGATTGAGTATTTGTAACAATTGTAGCCTATGGATAAAAAACGTTTCTCCCACATATCCATGAGAGGAAGGTCTCTGGGAAGCGTCCCCCTCAAAAAAAACTAAACAGTTGTTTTCACCACTCAGGTAACAATTCACAAATCATATTTACAGGCTAGTGAATCCAGACAACTGCGAAAATCGACACGGATTTTTGTCCGCTCCCATCTGTCGCAACCAGATTCTTTACACACACACACACACACTTTCCCAAACGGTGTAAAAATTCACACTTCTCACGTCGGGGACGAAAAGCAATTAGCACCATCGTCTTATAGTTCGCCGCGATGGCGCTATTACACGCGCGATGGCGCCAACACATGTCAACGTGACAAATAAGCCTGATGAACTTTTGTAAATCTGTCTTTGTTTCGGCAGCTGAATGACAGAAACACGATCGAGTCGTTGTAAGCGAATCTTTCGGATAGATAGCGGCTGTCTTTTGTTTCGTTCGGTTGCGTTCAAGTTAAAGTTTATCGGGAAATGTGCTTATTGAAAATGTGTTGTTTAGAACAGTTGAGATTTTGTTTACCAAGCAGTCAGGTTGACGATAACGGAGAGGCTTAAATACTGGATGAATACGGTGTTTATACCAGTGGACAGAAAATATCGTTAAGAAATCCCCTAAGTTTTTCAGCCACCGGATGAAAGATATGCTATGCGGCTCACATGTGAAAGATTTTTCAAAGGTAACGATTGTGCATCCCACCTCCTGACAGAAATGATCATAGTTCATCGGGGAGTCCACATACGCCTTTCGAAAGACGCGTCATCTTCAAAACTGCGTTGAGCCGACCACCGTTCGGTTGCGTTCAAGTTAAAGTTTATCGGGAAATGTGCTTATTGAAAATGTGTTGTTTAGAACAGTTGAGATTTTGTTTACCAAGCAGTCAGGTTGACGATAACGGAGAGGCTTAAATACTGGATGAATACGGTGTTTATACCAGTGGACAGAAAATATCGTTAAGAAATCCCCTAAGTTTTTCAGCCACCGGATGAAAGATATGCTATGCGGCTCACATGTGAAAGATTTTTCAAAGGTAACGATTGTGCATCCCACCTCCTGACAGAAATGATCATAGTTCATCGGGGAGTCCACATACGCCTTTCGAAAGACGCGTCATCTTCAAAACTGCGTTGCTGCAAGCCGACCACCCAACGGAACCGGGGTCTTCCAGGTGTTTTGCTTTTTCTAGTAAAACTATGCTGATCAATATTCCTCAGAAATTGGAAGCAACGAATCTGTCTGCCGTAATCCTGATCACGTGATACCATCCCTAATTTCTAATTGTCCTTGTGTCTAAACTATTTGCTAACGACCCCCTTTACAAGTAACATGTATGGCCCACGGGAGTAGAAGGAATGTTACCATCTGTAGTCACTCGATGGATTTTTTTGGATCCAGGTTAGGTGTCAGTAGTCGCATTCGAACCTCCCACCAAGAGCATTTTACGCTGAAGGTGAATATCACATCTGTGGTCAGGTTCTTCACGATAGAGGAACATTTGAGTACAAACTTGTGTCTGTACGCGTCATCACACTGTGGATACTCTGTTACCAATATTGGCCAGTATCACAAACAAGAGTACCAAGACATGTCGCACATCGATCGCTCCGAACCAGCATGATACAGATTGACTTAACTGAACATCGATCGCTCCGAACCAGCATGATACAGACTTAACTGAATTTTTGAACTTTTACACAGTCCAACTATTTTCCGATCCACATGAAGCGTATGGAGACATTGCAAAATTGTAGTGCGGATCGACTAAGTAGTATTTATGGAAGCCAGATCGTTTCGTATGATGTTTTGGGTTCGAACAGACCGATAGATTTCGCGCTGCAGCTGCTCAGGAGACTACTTATATCGACTCTCTGCCGTTGTCATTCGGAACGGATCCATTGGTTCGTACGTCCTGACCATTTTTATGTTGATCTGCCCATCTAGTCGGATTTTTTTATCAATAAGCAGAGAGATCCCCCTCTTTCCATAAAAGGTCACACGTTGAGAACAGCTCTAATGAAGAACACGAGGACAACGGACAACTCAATTTGTGCACACTTTACTCTCATTATAAGATCATCCTACATTTGTGATATAAGTAACAATAACATTGAACCCATCGATTTATTAGACCTAAAACATTAGGTTATAGGTCCGTCGGACAGTTTTTTGACAAATTTGATCTTCCCCTAGTTTGTGCACTTATCCAACAGATCCGAGACCAAATTGATGCCATTCACTGCGATGGTGAACTTGGCAGCTTTTCGAGATTCACTCACATTCTTTTCATGCTCGTCTGATTCATGGTAGGTTTCTGTTAAACCAGGATTCGAGACTCGAATACGGTTGTTGAAATGACCGTCCTAGCGAATATACACTCATTTGCAAATTACTTTGGTTTTTCGAGAGACCCACCTGGAACCCAGATGAATCTCTCGTTTGTGATGTTCTCAGGCAACTGAATGTGCTGCACCAAGTTGCCTCATGTTTCAGTCGCTACGATATTCGATATATCGCGATACATGTGTATCTTTGTAATGTACTACTCATAAGGTTGATGAAAATCCGTCGACAGCCCACGACCGGTTTCGCCCTTCCACTTCGGGCTCATCAGGTAGGCGCAGTCCCCGGGTTTCCGTCAACCTTATGTTCTACTTGAAACCAAATTGCACGAAATTAGCGAATATACACTCATTTGCAAACTGATTTGGTTATGCGAGGGGCTAACCTGGAACCCAGCTGAATCTCTCGTTTGTGATATTCTCCTAGCGGTTTCCTCTTGCCTGCGGTTGCACGCTTCTGGTGGTTAAGAAGCCACTGGCTGTGGGTGGCTCCGCTGGAGTTGGCACCGTTCTAAGTCGCCGAGCTCTTTGCTTGAATGGCTGGTAGCTGGTAGTCGCCTTCGTGCAGTTCCTTTTATGCGGCAGTGAAGTGCCATTTTCTCTTCCTGTGTAGCTGTAAGTGATAACCAAGTTTCTTTTGTTCATAAACCTCTCATGCTCCCAGCGTTTTTCCAACTTCCACCGCTGCAGCCATTTCAATCATTTCCCGTCTTGTTGATAGTCCACGTCTATTGATCTTGAGCATTTCAGAGAAACAGGAGAGGTCTGTCTGGCTTTCTCGAGCTAACATGTTTGTACTGTTACCACCCTAGCCGAACGAGTAACGTGCTGGAACTTTTCATTTCAGTTTAGTACATGATGGATGCTTATCGCTCTGTTATCCTCAACGATTTCCGTCTGTTCCAGACCTGTGCCAAACCAATATTTGCATGGCGTCGGTGCTGAAGAATCGTACGCAAAGCGACAGACATCGCTGAGTAACGCTAGAACTGCGTGAGACAATCATACAACAGTATCAGCTTGCTTATCTAAGTCCACCTTTGATTTGACCGGGTTAGTCTCAACCTAATGAGATTGATACGTCAAGGTCACAGTTGCAGTCTTTCATGCATACCCCCACCGAGTTTTGTGTCGTTCTGGGTCCACTGTCACCAGAGCCTATTTGCCGCGCTCTAAATCACGCGATCTGCGTGACCTAATAATGAATGACGCGTATTGAGAGAATGAATATGCCTCAAGAAATGCATTGGAACACTCGTTGGTTCAAGCCCATGGAACTTCAGCGTGAGTGAACACGGTGACACCCAAAGCCTTCAGGTCTCCGGTTCTGAGAATTTCGGGGTCTTCCAGAAGACACAAAGTCTTATTGAACCCTTGGGGCCTGCTTCAATTGTAAAGTCCTTTCTATAAAGAAACACTTCGCAAAGAAGAGAGCATAGACTCGTTTCGGCTGAAATTCCCCTGGGAAGGACTCACCAGAAAATCCTTTTTCATAAAGGTATTATTGACTCGCTTTTATGTAGAAGCTATTCAATCAAAACCATTTGCTTCCCAGGGGACAGCCACAGTCGTACATAAGTAACCTCTGTGGTCGAGCCTTTTAAGTGCATTACACTGGTGAGGTCGTATAAAACATTCTCTTTGCCATCACCAACATTGTTGTGGCGGGGAACTCATCTGGAACCCAGCTGAATCTCTTGCTAATGATGCTCTTACTTCACTGGCTGCCTCACAATTCAGCTGGTACGATATCCAAAATATCCCGATACATGTATAGGCGTAATGCACTACTCATAAGGTTGCTGAAAACTCTTCTTCCCTCATTCGTACAGTCTTTCTCGTCATCTTTGAAACCCGAAGCTGGAAGTCCCGAACACCAGACATGCGAACACGTTGTTATCTCCACGATCATTTTTAGGAAATGTCACCGCGTGCTTTAGTTCCTCTTCTTCTATTGTGCAGGGATTCGAAGTGGGGGTAAACTGTTATTTTGATAACCGAACGCATGCACAGAGCCCGCGTTGATTCTGGTAGCTCGAACAAGTACTCTTTCGACTCAACTTCCTGGACGTGTACAGAGTCTCATAAACTTTACCAGACTTCAGTTCCAACCCCATGAAGACTGCTTACTGTTTTGACGGAAAGGCACTTAGAAGCAGGACGCCCAGCAAGTTTTTTAAAAAATTTATACACTGTGACTCTCAACAATATGGGCGGCATCACGATTATTGATTGAAACTTCCTCCCTCAACTTCAACTTCCGTGCGTCAAACAAGCGTGTCTCCTTAGGGAATTCCTGTCAAATGGTGTCATTCAAACTTATTAGGTAACTAAAGAGATTCCCGGTCTACTCAAAACATCCAAAATACCTCTGAAATTCTCCATGCTTTTATCACACCGGTTTCGAAGACACTTATTTTTAGCAGAAAGTATGCGTGTCACGAGTCATTTTCAAGGTCATTTAGCTTCCGTCCCATTGGTTCATCAAAGTTGATCACAAGGCCACAAACGCTTACAAACGCATCGGTCTTGTGCGTTATGGACGTGAAACGGGGCAGCATGCCGGGTTGCTCTTAGCTGCTTGGAAGGGAACAAGTTGCATATTCCACCGATGGTTTCCGGTAAACAGGTGTTTATCACTTGGTTGACCGTTAGAAAATACCCAAACACTGGTAATCCTGCGTTTAAAATATCCAGGAATCAGTCCTGTGGCGGTGACATTCGTACATTTAGCATCTTGTTCCTGACACGTCCTGGTTTCGTCAGTGTTGCCAATTGATACAGAAAGCTTGAAGCTTTGTGAAGCACAACACCGTGTTTTCTAGACAAGACAATGTCTCGCCCTCTTCCGCAATGTCTTCAACTCTCCCAGGGTTAAAAACGAAAGCTTGCCCGCGTTTAGACCGATACACAAGACAAAGTCAACAAATATTACTGGTCCTCCTTCACACTGAGAACCACTGACTCGCTGTCGTATCCCTCGTTACGACCTCTGTTGTTCCGCGAAGACAGCGTACAAGCAAGACGACCACATTTCTCAAATTACTGCTGGAACAAAGAGAAAGAGGTCTAAAACGTCGGTCGTGGGAAGCTCTCGGTCTGTCGTCCTATTCAGGAAGTGCGATGACTTCTTGACTCAGCGACGAACCAAGTCGACCAACGTCCCTCGTCTCGCTGTCGTATCCCTCGTTACGACCTCTGTTGTTCCGCGAAGACAGCGTACAAGCAAGACGACCACATTTCTCAAATTACTGTTGGAACAAAGAGAAGGGGGTCTAAAACGTCGGTCTTGGGAAGCTCTCGGTCTGTTGTCCTATTCAGGAAGTGCGCCGACTTCTTGACTCCGCGACGAACCAAGTCGACCAACGTCCCTCTTCTGTAAAGATTTACTCCAGCTTGACGATGTCCAGGACAATGCCAGAAAGAAAGCACAAATTTTTTTATAAAAACAGCCTGAAATCCTACTCTCCTCGTGTGAGTATCCTAAACGGAAAGGCAAACTATTCCGTTGTTAAGGAATCACATTTGTTTGCCCATGGAGGCTGTTGAAAGTATGGTTTGTTTTCTTGCTGGACCGAAATGACAAGGCTGTACAGCTGTTGTGATTGAATTGTTGGCAGTCTCTGCAGAGCAGTGTAGCGACGATTACTTGAAGAAGGTCGAATTGAACATAATCCGATTAGTCTAACCCATAAATATCCACCGACCAGAGACGATTGACGAGGCCATTTGGGAGCATATCTACTCATCTCTCTACTGACACGTGCGCTTCAAAAAATCTGCGTCACTAATTTGCAAATAAATTCGGTTTTCACGGGGGACTCAACCGAAACTCTTCGACCGAAAGTGCTGCACACAGGCCGCCTCACGTTTCAGTTGGCATGATATTCGTGATATTGCAGTATATTTTCATGAAGGAAACTATCCACAAGGTTGCTGAAAACTCTTCGACAGCCCACGACAAGTTTCGCCCTTCTTGGGGCTCATCAGGTATGCGCAGTTCCCGAGTTCCCCGTCAACCTTATGTTCTACTTGAACCCTAATTGCACCGTTTTCGAAAAATACACTCGTTTGCAAATCAGTTTGGTTTCCACGAGACTCAACTGAATCTCTCGTTTGTGCTACTCTACAATTGAATGTGCTGCACACAGGCCGCCTCAGGTTTCAGTTGGCAGGATATTCGAGATATCGCAGCATCTTTTCATGAAGGAAGCTACTCACAAGATCGGAAAGTTTTCTGCAGCCCTGTGAGTAGTTTTCTTCATGAGAACAAGACTTTTTTCTCCCATTTCAGAGTAAGAATTACTAACGATGACTTCGGGGAGCGCGACAGCTCGTGCCAAGTACCAGTTAAGATGAACACCTTGGTAACTGATTGGGCGTTTGTTGGTCTGATCGCCGAGCTCCCCGTTTGGCTTCTAAATGTCTCATCAGCATTCGAAGAGACGTGGTTGGGATGGCTATCTACCGAGCACGTACTGCTCTGGGAACGAAGAAACTGCACCTACCTGATGAGCCCAAAGAAGGGCAAAACCAGTCGTGGGCTTTAAAAGGGTTTTCAATAACCTTGTGACTAGTTTTCCCTATGAAAATCCATTATTTATTTTCTGCAATCTGAGCGTTCATTACCAATCATCTTATTCACTGCTGACGTCATTTTGGTCGGCTTCACCGATAGAACTAAAAAATGGGCTGAACCAACCCTCCAATTCGTCTCCCCAATGTCCATAAATGTACCGGGGTTAGTTTCTCGGTTATTCTAGGCTGATTTTAAAAAAGATGATCTCTGAAACTCCCCTGCCGTCCTTGTAAGCGGCATTCCGAAATTGAGCACGACAAATCAGCTGCTCTTCCATTTCAAAGCGGTCCCCTCAAAATCTGCCAACTGGTTTTTTCCTGTCAGCTCTAAACAAACCCATTACTTGCAGCACGCGGTTCACAACCGCATACCCCCTTCCATAGTTAGTTGTTTTTCTTTGTTGCATTCTCCGGATTCCTCGAGAGAGACTCCTGTCTTATCTCAAGGCCATTGAGGCATGTGTCAAGATGCTGTGAAATCCCAAGGTCTGTCCATTTTCTGATTTTCTGATAAGAAGACATCTTGTTTTTTTAGTCAGACAGTTCGCTTAGAGTTATTTCGGATGGTTAACAGCCCCCTTACCCCGTTCGGTTACGACCACGAACCAAACTGGTCAAAGTGTTCTCCGCTCTTACTTGAACCTGCGGTGCTTCAACGTGCCCCTCGTCATATGTCGCTGGTAGTACCTTGAGGAAGAATGGATTTCTGTTGAGGCCTCTAGCTGATTACTCCCCTCGGTCCCAGCGATTAATCTCTAAAAACTTTGACCACGGTTACTTGAACCCACTGTGGTTTTGTATGAGTAAAACTCGCCTTCTCTCCGACAAACATTCAGGCCAGTCAATCATTCAATCAATTCAACAAAACCTGATGAGTGTTCATGCACGCCACAGAAGCACGACCGAATGTGATCTGCGTTCAGGCATTTCACAGAGGCACGATCGATGTTGGTGGGTGTTCACTAACGCCTATCAGACAGCCTGGATCAATGTCAGAAAGCCCCCTTTAAATAGCGCGGGGCCGTTGTAACGTTTGCTCTCTCACGCACTCACTCGCCTTGTTCGGAATATAGCTGTTGTGTTCGCCAAAGTGAGTCTTTTTCTCCAGCACTAGGTACTGGAGGAGGTCAGCAGCAGATACCACAGATTGGCGAATCAGCGGATATAACGGAAAACTTTTGGCGTCCCGAGCCATGCCATCGAACACCAGTTCCAGTTCGTCTCTTGTACATTCGTTACTGTTGTGCACCATAACAGTGGAACTTATTTTGAGGCTCGGAAAACAGTCACGCAGGTTACCAACGATGCACTATTGTACCGGACAATTTTTTACTGGGGTGGTTAGCCTGTTCGACTTGAGCTCCTTGGAGAACTGAAATTAGTTTCTCAAACTGTTACACTTCCAAGCCAATGCTCTGAGCCCGTAGGGAAGTGGTCCTAGTTGAGCGAAAGGAGGCCGTTTTTGGAACTGTTTTTTAGGAAATTGGGGTCCTGACAGTTAGCCTCATGCCGAAGACTTTCTTCTACTCCACTTTCGTGAATGATTCATTGTTGGTTCCAAACTTACATCATTCATAACAATTAGCCAATTTCTTGGTTCCGTATTGATCATAATTATTGTTGTCAAGCCGCCTAAAGTGCCCAGAAACGTGCGTGTCAGGACAAAACACCAAAAGCAATTAGCTTAATTACAGATGCGGCTGGTACATTAATTAAAACAAATTACTTGCCAAAAACGCTGTTATGCGCGATTTCGAGCAGCTTATTCAAACAAACGATCAAGTTTGGATCATCCTCATCGTCGCCCATAGGTTGTGTCCCTTTTACAAAGATTTTTTGGTCAGCCTCCTCCTGCAAAGACACGTTTTATTGGGTAAATCCAAAATGAAACCATTGTTCTTACGGTTTATGAGCTACCCTTTAAACAATGTTGATACAGTTTATGCTAAAATGACTTTATTGCATCTACATGCGCCAAATTACCCTAGGGTCTACTTATGTGAATCGACAAGTACCAAATGGTCGGTGTATTTGAAAAGTCAAGGTACAGGTTCCCAAGCGTCATTCGATTGAAGAAAACTAAGAAAAAACGGAATTCACGCATGGAGCTTGGAGCACCTCTCAGTACAGCTTAGCAATATGGATGACAAAACCAAGATTACATCAAGAAGCCAGGACAGTGTGAAGCATTTTCTATGCAACCGGAAACAACGGGTTACCATTCCGAGGCTTGCTACCCAAACTTCGGCAACGTCGATGTGGTTGGTGTACTGTGTCCACTCGTTCTTTTTAGTTACAACCTGTCAAAGGATGATTCATGCGTCGCTGACGGCCCTCTGTACGAAAGTCTGCCTTCGACCACTTCGACTCCAGTTCATCCTGACGGAAGGATCAACCATTTCTTGGAAAGTTTACTGAACCTTTCACGAAGCTGGTAGTTGAAAAAGGATTGGTTCGCAAGGAGTAGCACTACTAATAAGTTTGATTTGTCAACTTGTAAGGTCGGTTGAACATAACTAAGATCATACCATAGCTTGTCACTTAGTACCAGTAAATTAGAACTCGACAAGTAGGTAATTCTCGAGAACTTGAGTCGATAATACCCGACAGTTTGTTGTAACGACAGCTCACACTTCATAATTTTTATTATACTGTTCTCGAGTAACTGGGTGTGCTGCACTAGGTACGATATTCGAGATAGCACGATTCATCTACAGACGTAATGCACTACTCACAAGGTTGCAGAAAACTTTTTGACAGCCCACGACCGGTTTTGTTCTATTTCAGTGCAGCCCAAGAGTTTCCGTCAACCAGATACAGTCGAATCTCTCGTTTATAATAGTCTTCTCCAGCTGAATGTGTTGCACTAGGCCAAACCGCATTTCATTGATTACATGCAGTGTACCAGGTGTCGTCCTTTCGAATGAGGAAAGTTCGAAGGTATGGTCTCACTCGCCAGTTGGCGGTTTGAGGACTGAATATCACTCAAAAGCACGTGACACAATCATTGGTTTAAGCAGTCCACGTTTCGCCACATGATGAAAACGGCTCGAAACGTGCCTCCGAACCAGCGATTCGGTGGAAAAATCCAATCCAAGGATCAGTAGAAAGACTCAAAAGCCATGCTGGAAACTCAAAAACTGTGAGTTTTACTCTTCACATTGCTTACATTTTTAGATCTGGCCTGCTGGCTCTAGATAGCTTTTTCTGGGCTGGAACGTATTTACCTGACACGTATTTACGATTAGATATGACCATTTTAGCTAATGAAAAAACACTTCACATGTGAGGCTAAATTATCCTGATGGGTTGCCTAGTTGCGCTACGGGAGATTCTCGCTCACTGAGTGTATCGATTAGCCACCATTCTCTCAACACTATGGTATGTGTGTAGGCTGACTGCTTAGGTGGCTGGTGATGTTTCATTCTCATCACCGTGGAGTGTTTAACTAAGTTGTCCTTCGATTGGATTCAGTTTGATTTCCAACGTTATTTTTAGTGTTATCTCCAGTCTGTATCACTCTCTAACTTTCCTTTGGCCGAAAATGTCTAATTGCCATAGCAACATGAAAAACGCCGTAAAATCTTGGGCATGACAAGTGTGCGGAACCGCGATCGATCTTGGTTGTATGACGCTGTGACTAGACGAAGTCTAACCCATAGAAATTCCATTTGGCCTTCGAATCAAGGCACATGTTTCCAAAGTCCAAAAATGCATTCAGGTGCGCAAAATGTGTACTGATTTACAGTATTCGTAGAGTAAAATGCCGTACCATGTTCTGTTCCAAGGATTTCTGAAGATTTAGAGTTCTTTAGTTTGGTTAGAAAAACACTGGAAAAGCCACGGTGATCCAGTCCAGAACTGACGGTGATACCAACCAACCATAGGATAAGCCAGCCAGTTAGCCAATAGAAATGTCCATCCGCACAACCAATAATAGGCATTGGCTGGTGCAGGTGAATAGACCGTGTCCAATCTCGCATACGTCGCAGACTTTACTTTTGAAAACTGCAAACGTGATGCCACATTGTCTGTTGATGAAACGCCCAGCCTAACGAACACAGCGACTCCAGAAAACCTTGTCTGTCGAAACAAATCACTCTTTGGCATTTACTTTTGAATAGATGCGAATTATCTACATTGCTCATGAGTTTTCCATTATCCGATGGTAGATCTGCTCGTCACATGGTGCCGACATCTTCAGGAATTTCCAGATCAGTCCTCAAGCCTCGTTGATGATGATGATGATGACGTTAGGTATTCTCCTGGTTCAGGAGGCGACACTGTTCCGCGCGTTATCACAAGTTGACTACAGTAGTCATCCCAAAAAAAAATTCATTCACTTCAACCGCGTGCCCGTGAGCACTTGCCAAAACCTTACATTGAATGGAAATCGCTTTTGGATTATCGCAACCTTGTGTTGAGTTAACGAGGTGATCTGATGGCGGAAAAGATCGCATGACATTTCTCAGATCATTTCTTTGCCATTCTAGATGATTTAGCGGTAGGTTGTGGATTGAATGACGTGTTCTCAGCAAATGATGATGCGACCAAATAACGTAAAAACTCCACAGTGTTCGGTTAGTTTATGCGAACTACGATCCTTAAATCTATCCAATTATTCCCAGCATAACTTCGTCCTGAGTTCCCGAGTGCTTGAAGAAATGAAACTGAATATGACACCGGTAAGGAAAAAGGGGCAGAAGTTCTCATGAAGGAAACTACTCACCAGGTTGCTGAAAACGTCTCGACCGGTTTTGCCCTTTTTGGGGCTCATCACATAGGCGCAGTCCCCGAGTTTCCGTCAACCTTATGTTCTACTTGAACCCTAATGGGACTGTTTTCGAGTGAAATTGGGTGATGAAAATCAAGAAATGACTGGGGGATCTCTGTTGATTAATCACTCTTCGGAACAAACATGTAAGTTGGTGTGATTGGGTTTTTTTCGATCCCACGAACTTCATTTAAGTGAGGATTTCGGGGTTCAAACACCTTTTGTTTTCAACGCTATGTATTCCATGTTTATCCGTTTCATAATACAGCTAAAGTTTCAGTACTGTCTTTCATTGTTTTATTTATGAGATGAGAATATCCTCTTCAGTTTCCCAGGCCCCCTGAAACTTCGTTTATTCTGGAGGCTTCTGAAGACCCGCGGGTGCTTGAGTGGTGTCACAGCTAAGATCACGTGTTTTAAACTTGAGTTCAGACACAAGTAGGAAATTGGTCGAAACCGATAAGCAGCTCATCATGGGCTTTGTTTTGATTCAGCCTCATCGGGTAGCAATACTACAATCCAGATATCGGATGTCTATTAATTTACTTGGTCCGATACTACTCATGAGGTTGCTAAGAACTCTAGTCAATACAATAACGAATTCATCCTCATCGTAGGTCATTTGTCGAATTTCCACCAACCCTATTTCTTAGTTGAACGTCACACTGGACGCATATGCATTCGCAACTTAACTCGGTGTTGATATGGGACTCAACTGAAAGTCAGTTGGATTACCGCTCGGAGGCCACCCCAGGTCTCACCGAGAACCAATGATATTCAAGATATCGAAGTAATTTGATTGATACGATGTGACGTATTAAATCGACGGAAATCCTGGTAAGGCTGCCACACTTTTACTCATCCAGGGGATTCATCTGACAGACATGATCTCCGAATCATATTTCGTACAAAAGTAGCATCATGAACGAGGAATCCCGTTTTGTTTTTATCCACTGCCCCATACTACTAACATGACAAAGTGAACAACTGCCTTGGATATCTTTGTAATTTACTACTCATAAGGTTGATGAAAATCGTCGACAGCCACGACCGGTTTTGCTCTTTTTGAGGCTCATCAGGTGAGCGCAGTCCCCGTGTTTCTGTCTACTTTATGTTATACTTGAAACCAAATTGCAAGCCAAAATTACAAAGATATACACGTATCGCGATATCTCAAATATCAAAGCGACTGAAAGATGAGGCGGCCTGGTGCAGCACATTCAGTTGCCCGAGAACATCACGAACGAGAGATTCACTTGGGTTCCAGGCGAGTCTCTCGGAAAGCCAAATTAGTTTGCAAATGAGTGTATATTCGCTAATTTCGTGCAATT
>NW_008751761.1:320931-323919 GCF_000715545.1 Opisthorchis viverrini
TCATCAGGTAGGCGCAATCCGCGGGTTTCCGTCAACCTTATGTTCTACTTGAAACTAAATTGCACGAAATTAGCGGATATACACTCACTTGCAAACTAATTTGGTTTATGGGAGAGACTCACCTGGAACCTAGCTGAATCTCTTGTTTGTGATATTCTCAGCAACCTTATGAGTAGTACATTACAAAGATACACATGTATCGTGATATCTCGAATATCGTAGCGACTGAAACATGACGCGGCCTGGTGCAACACATTCAGTTGCCTGGATACATCACAAACGAGACATTCATGTGGGTTCTAGGTGAGTCTGTCGAAAAAACCCAAGTTAGTTTGCAAATGAGTGTATATTCGCTAACTGCAATGGATTTTGGAGCTTCAGAAACGCACAACATGGGAGACCCCCAATAGATTAATTTTAGTCGAAGATTGTTCATCATGATCAATCTGGAGAGGAAACAAAGATGATGGTAAGTTTGTCTTGAAAGTTCACCGAGTTTCCTACCACAATAAAAGTGCGGCAGAACCTTGCCATTTTACGGTCACAGATTTCCGGTTTCAACTTGCGCAGCAAAGATTTAGAAAATGCGGCTTCGTAGCTCAAGGTCTGCCACATGTTTCGCCACATACTAGTGTGTTCTCCATCATTTTTTCCAAGAACGGAGAACTGCTCGTTTTTTTTCACATCCGGAATTCCCCTCCCACAAATTCGCTTGGTGCAAGCTCACACTTACTCGCCCCACTCGAATGGCACATTTTTCATTGCAGTGGGTGGTCGGTCTGACATTTTTTCCAAATACTGAGACAGAACACCACAGCTTGGTGGCGGACAAGAGCAACAGACTTCTAAAAAACAGTCTGGCTTGTCACACGACTAACGGAATAGAGAGAACAGTGTAAACTAATTCGACTTCATTGGCTAACTTCGTGTTCCGAGTGAACAGAGTTCAAAGTCGAACAAGCCACTGTCCTCGAAACCAGGATTTGAAAGTCTTTACATGAATGTCGAACGGTAAAAACACAGCGTGAATGTTAAACAAACCGGCATCGGGGAGACACAGAAGATATGCGGTGAACTTCTTGGGGAAAGCGTTACTTAGCACGGACTGCCTTCAGACGACCGGTTGAAACACTTTTGTAAAAATATCACTTTTCCAGAGTGTGCCACCATTTTTTGTGGTACCTAATAGTTGAATAGATAGTTTTTTTTGTATCGGCCTGATCATTCTTCTCTCGGACCGCATCAGTCATGCATTCAAATTGGGAAAGGATGTTCATTGGTTATCCAGTGGAGAGGCTCTGGTCATATGGAGATAACAGGGCAAGCCGTAAATCTGTCGAAGAGGTTGATCATTGTATCTCTTAGTAGTATGATGCATGTGTGCAGGATTTGACCGTGTTACTTTCGTCAGGCACTGGAGGTGTCCACATCAGAATATACCAACGTGATCAGAGTTAGTTTTGTCTGGAAAGTCTTACTAAACGTTCCGCTTCGAGATCGCCCCAACAAACCGGTCGTGGGTGGTCGAAGAACTTTCAGCAACCTCATGAGTAGTGTGTTAGGTCGGATTCATCCTTGCCCATGTTCAACGCAAATTAGCTTGATCCCATTCGGATCTTGCACAAAATTTTTACGGACAGCTTCTGCACACCACTTCTGCACCCACTTTCGAAGCAATTTGCAGCGCCTTTTCAATATACATCAAAGAGGGCAGCTTTTTGAAAGACAATGGAGGGGAACACTTGTGCGCGGGGAGAAGAAACACCAAAGCCAGAGTCACGTGCCAACTTGAGGTGACTTTACGTTTATGTCATGGTACGAAAGACTGAGATAACTCTCCCAGATTGGTCTGAGAAAACCAATCCGAATAACCGTAAAAAGATGTGGTACCGAAGATAGTTAAAATGGCTTGAAACTAGGGTGATTTTTCATTTGGCGTACTGTATGAGACCAGCGTTTCCTGTATCTTCGAAGGTGGAAGTCCTTGGTGGCGCATCGCAGTCAGGCGTATTATGGGACTGCAAGACACGGAGTCATTGCCAACGAGGAAATCGAAAGATTCGAGAAATAGAATGAGGGAATCATCGTTTAAAAGTTACCCACGCAAAGATGAAGGACCTCAGTGGCTATGAATGGTGATTTTTGGGGAGATACTTTTATTCGCGTGGGTCATTCTTCCGCTTTCATGAGGACAGCCACAGAATATTTGCCTTTAGGGGGCCCCATACAGACAGTATATGGCTGAAGTCAGTTTAAGTAAACGATCTTCTTTGCGTATTGACTCCTAATTCGTCGAAGAAGTGCTGCATTCAGCACGTGGCTTTGGTTCAGTTACCAATGTTCATATTTCCCACTTAAGTGAAATGATGCGCAAAGTCTAGCCATTAGAATAACCCACAACTGTTCATGTATATTTTTGTTATGCACTACTCATAGGGTTGCTGGAAACTCCTCGATATATATGTATCGCGATATCTCGAATATCGTAGCGACTGAAACATGAGGCGGCCTGGTGCAGCACACTCCGTAGCCTGAAAACATCAAAACCGAGAGATTCAGCTGGGTTCCAGGTGAGAAACCAAATTAGTTTGCAAATGAGTGTATTTCGCCACTGACTGTTCCTGGTTTTTGAATCCTGGTGTGGTATACCAAAGTGACGTTCCACAATCTCGCGGTACGATTTGCTGGAATAAATGAAAGTCGGTCTCTTGATCGATTAACCATGTTCCGCGGTGATGGCTTACCTTTGAGCGATGGGTCGTGGTGGTGGTCGCGGACTGTCGACGGATTTTCAGCAACCTTATGAGTAGTACATTACAAATATATACATGTATCGTGATATCTCGAATATCGTAGCGACGGAAACATGAGGCGCCCTGGTGCAGCGCATTCAGTTGCCTGAGAACATCACAAACGAGAGATTCAGCTGGGTTCCAGAGGAGTCTCTCGAAAAAAAAACGAATTAGTTTGCAAATGAGTGTATATTCG